>NC_142690.1:24564545-24867575 GCF_056320005.1 Nelumbo lutea | reverse complement strand
TCTGTTGCAAAGAATAAGGAGCCGTCTTGTAATAGATGGTCTGAATTAACACGGATTATATCAAAGTTTCTGTTTTAGGAGTAATCCAACAATGCGCCCTGATCTATCTGCACATATGCTGTTTTTATTACTTTGGACTTGGCTGTGTTGATGACCCAGGTTTTCCTTTATCTAGATTATGATGTTCCTCTTTGATGGTTTTATTTCTGTTACCTTTAATTGGAACTTGTGTTATTGAGATTTCCATACTGTTTGAAATAGGGAGTGCTTTTGCGTGTTGTGGGAATATGCGACAGCAAATCAGTGGTTGTAGCATCAGATGTATTCACAAGGGGTTTAGATGACGCTTTCTTGACAGAAATTTGCCGGGTTAAGTCATCTGGTTCTTCTTTGTCAATTCTGGGCGGCAAAGGTAGTATAATATAATGGTTCTTGTAATGACCAGTTTACTATAGATCTTTATGTGTAAGGTTCTAGTTCAGAAGTTTTTTAAAGGAGAAATGTTTGGTGTAATGATAAAATCTTGGGCTGATACATATTCAAGTCTTAGAGTGGCCACTTTGTGCCAAAAAAAAAAAAAACGCCAAAGGAGATCTTGGATGGCAGGGACCATTATTGGGTAGTTGTCCTTTTCTAGGTTTATTATTTCTATTACTTCATTTTGATTCCTATATTATATATGCACACTACTTGTGTTAACTGAATTTTGATTGATGTTAAAGTCAATATCTGAAGAGTTAACCAATGAAAATGATCCATCAAATGTATATTCTTTCTTAATTCTGTTTGTTTATGTGATTTAGGTGGTGAATGCCAGATATTCAGCAACTTGGAATCAGTGAAAAAAGTTGTGGATATTGCCAGTCACTTGGGTGGAACAACTGGTTTGTAGCATGTTGATAGTAAAATGGTTCTTTCCATTGCTAGTATGTCTATCCATGACAATGTTCTCACATCCCCTTTGGAAATTTAAACATTGGCTACATTTCTTCACAGTGAGGATGACCTTTTCAAGTGTTGGTTAATTCAAATTTGATAATAATTATATAAAAATACATGGGCACTATTATTAGGCTGGGGTTTTCTTTCATCCTATCTCATACCATTCTCCCAAATTTCATCAATGTACAATAACATATTACATATGTTTCTATTGATTCTTTTCCCTACAGGTTTGACATTTGTTGATTGCTCTGCCAGTTCTGAGACTATTGAAATACTAAATCAAGCTGTTGATCTTGGTTGCTGCATTGTGCTAGCAAACAAGAAGCCTCTTACATCTCCAATGGTAATTTTTCCTAGAATACTTGACTTGTCTAACACTAAATGAAGAACAATCTGGTTTAAATGTGTGGCAGCAGAAGAAAGAAGAGAGGAGAGTGTAGAGAGACAAGAGGAGAGAAAGCTGTTTTTGAGATGAGAGAGAATGTGGGGTCGTCTGCTGCCCCCTTACTTTCCTTTTATTGTGTCTGTTAAAAAGGGACAAAATGACAAACATGCCTGGTTAACCTTACACATCTGATCAGGCAAAACAAAAGATAAAAAAGTGATAGAATGGCAAATATAACCTCTTAACACCCTTCAATCGGAGCATATATATTGATCATGCCCAGTTTATTTACATCAATAATCGACTTAGATTTGCCAACACCTGAAAACATCAGCTAAGGGCCCCTTAATGGTGACAAATGGAAGACACATCTCTCTTGAAACATGTTCTTGGATAAAATGCTTATCTACTTCAACATGCTTTGTTCTATCATGTAGAGTGGGATCATGTGTGATGTTTATAGTTGCTTGATTATTGTAGTACAACATCATTGGTTTTGCATGATCAACCCCCAACTCTTCTATTAGAGACCACAATCAAAGAATTTTAGAAACTCCAAGAGCTATTGATTTATTTTCAACTTTTGCACTTGATCAAGCTACTTCTGTTTGCTTCTTGCTACTCTAGGGCAATAGTTTACCCCTAAGGCCCTAACTAGTGTGTAATACCTTAAGGTAAACTGCCTATCTTCCACTAAACTAGCTTGACCTTGACCTATGAAAGCTCCAATCTTAATTGCCCATGGTTTTCTAACACATGCCTTTTTTTGGATGCCATTTCAAGTAAGATAGAACCCTCTCAACAATTGCCAAATGTGCATTCATAGGGGTGTGCATATATTGACTAATAACATTTTTTTTGATAATTATTATTGGCTAATAACATTAACTGCATATGTGATATCCTCCCTGGCCATACATAGGTATAACATCCTTCCAACCAACCATTGAATCAGTCCCATATCTTCTAGCCTTTTCCTTTGAGGCATACAACTTGTGATTCTAATTGAGAAATATCAGTTGGTTTGATCCCTAGCTTCTCTTTATCTTTCAACAAATCAAGGGTGTACTTCTTCTACAAGATAAGGATCTCATGCTTAAGATCTAACAACTTCAATTCCCATGGTGTATTTGAGTTCACCTAGATCTTTAGCTTGTCAACTTATGTAATATCATTCCTTGCCACCATAATATCATCTGTATAAATGATGAGTTCTGTAAGCCGCCATCCCTCTTAGCAAATAATGTATGGTCTGACTATGCTTGTATGTCACCATTTGTTAGAAGAGTTTCTTTAAACTGACCAAATAAAGCTCAAGGAGATTGCTTTAGCCTATGCAGGATTCTTCAATCTATAGACCTCCCCCTTCTCAACATTGCTACTAAAGAACCAGGGACAAGAGATAAACCTCCTATTGTAAATCTCCATTCGAAAAAGCATTTTTCACATCACTGTATAATAGAAGCTAATTAGCAACAAGGGATATAAATCTCATATATAGTTCCTCTTTGCTACAAGAGTAAAGGTCTCTAAGTAATCTACCCCATAGATATTTGTACCTTTCTATCACCAATTAGACATGTATTTCTCAATCTAATCTTCAGCCCTATACTTCATAGCAAAGAACATTTACACCCATCTAACTCTTCTAGCAAATTGACTGTTGGGACCGATGGCCTTACCCGGGGGGAGGGGTGAATTGGGTAGAGCTCTAAAAATCTGATTGTCTTGGAATTCTATTCGAATTCTTACACCCTTGACAATCAAGCTCAAGACCCTTCCCCTCAAACTGAATCTAAGCCTTATGACAAATGATATGCAGTGGAAGTTTGAAGGCTCAATCAGTAAGGTTCAACAGTTGATCAAGATGAAATGCTTGAAACAACCAAATTGTTGAACTAACGAACCTGTAGCTGCAAAACAGATAAGCAAGATATGAGCAGGAGCTGCAGGCGTTAGAAGTCAACAATTAAGCTCAATAATAATAAGGACTGCTAACAAGAAGATAGCAGCTGATAAGTAAATTACATAGTTAAGAACTGCAGCCTGCTATCTTGGTTAGTGGTTCTGTAGTTACTGTACTCTGTGCATCAGAAAATAAAGAAACCATTTTGATTCCCAGCTTCTGCACTGCTTCTATGCCAGCGGTGAATGCACTCCACTCTGCATCTGTGATATTCTGAGCCTTGCGTTGTTGCCCTCGTGCTGTGGTAACTTGTTATTAGTATTTAAGACAACATATCTGATGTATGAGAAACTGGATCAAAAGATGCAACAACATATAAATAAGGGTAGTTGCCATTATTATTCAAATTGTCTTTCAATGTTAGATACTTGCACTCTTCTTGCACTTCTTGTTGATAGAGTCTGATTTGCTCTTAAACTAGATGACATACTTGTTAGGGACAACTCATTACAATCCCTATTAATGGATCTCTCATAAAATGTTTCCGATTCATATCCTATAAATATCAGCAGCCCAAAGAAGTTCACTTCTTCAAGTCCCCTCAGGTACATAAAAAAAGTCACCAAAAATTAAACATGTACAACAATTCCTTTGTCCATACCCTTTATCACTGAATGAGGATCTCTATTACAGGGTTGTGGATTACCAACCACCATCCCAATGAGTTGTGTAATTCTAATCCCATAAATATACTATAATTTTCTGAAAATTTATGACCACCATCTCAACTAGTTAAGCCATTGGAGTGCATAGAAACAAAAGCCACCATCTCATCCATAAGCCTTCTCAAGGAAAATTATCCGATGGAATGATCAATGTCAGGTGGAGCTTAATGGTTTTATTAAAAATGATCCATCAATTATATTCAAAGCAAAAGGAAAAATGGACTTTATTAACACAAGAAAACATTGGTTTGCATTAATAACTTAAAAGTAGAGGTTATATACAGAGTAATAAACAATATGCTGTTTATACATTTCAATGAAACAAAGCTATAAATAGTCAGTGTATTCAGGAGTTATGGAGAAGACAGAGAAGAATGCATGTTAACCGATACTTACATGGAATGAACATAGAACTGATGTAAACATGGAGGCTAAAGTAGAAGTTAAGCGCTCGTATGCATTCGTGAATAACAGAGAAATGAAACAAAAAAGTGAATCCTATATTGGGGGTTAAAGGAACTACTAATCAGAATGCAAGAACATGCTAATACAAAGATCGAAACACAAAAAACCCTAGAAGGCTAGAAATTAAACATGCAAGAAGATGGAAATATGAAGAAGAAAACCTACATTAGAGGTTAAACCCTAGAATAGAACATGGTCAAATGAACATGCAAAGATGAATAATAATGTGAAAATGAAACTCTATATGGAATGGAAATATGAAGATACAAGAACAAAGAACGTTATTGCATATGCCATATGATTGAGGTACAACAAGAACACCAGACAACTAATTGAAACTCTAGAAAATGAAACTTGAAGTCATGGGAGAGAAAGGAATAGAAACAAGAGCTTACACTGAATCGGTGGGGGTTCCACTGTGTTTTCAGTGGCATTGAGAGCAACCAGACAAGTGAAAAATGGGGGGTTGGGAAGAGAACCCATGAACTTTTGATCGTGTCACATGTGGGAGTTTTGCAAACGTACTGACCAGTGACCAAGCTTTATTGAGTAGACAAGGGCTTGGAAAGTTCAGAGTCTTCATTTGAAGCTTCCTGAAATCCAGCCTTCTCATCTTTCTAAAGCATCCATCTTTTCACCTAGTGGGCTACTCGCTACCAAATGGGAAAAGACAAAAATTTCATCTTTTGATCTTCCTGCAGATCAAATGGTGCTTTCATTTTTCCCATTCTTCAGCAATTATTCTATTGATTATCATGATCTAGTCCCTCAAATGGCTAAAGAAAATCCTTATACAATCTGTTGTGCAGGAGGATTATGAGAAATTGGTCTCACATCCACGCCACATTCGCCATGAATCAACTGTAAGTATGTTCATTTCTTGATGTTGCAATATTTATGGATTCTTTTTTGAAGATAAATAGAAAAAAAAAACTTTATTTAGAAAAGAAGAATGTAGAGCAAGGAGATAGGCATCATCCAAGGGAGAAAAGGAAACAAACACCTAACCAAACCTTCCACCCATAACCTTTCCAACCAAGCCCAAACACATCATCTATAATAAAACTGATGTGGCATAATCTGGCTGCTCCCTGCTGGAGATGATCTGGCTGCCACCTGCCAGCAACGACATGAACTGGGTAGTCTGCAAGAGAGGGGTCAGAGATCCCAGGGTGGCTCACCCGGCAGGGACACTCCGATGGCTAAGTTAGAACACAGTGGTAGTAGAGAGCTTGAAGATGATAATAGTGAGTTAGGGAGCTAGAGAGCAAAGATTACACACACAACAATAAAAGAACATACCTTCGCCCCTGGGGGGTGAAGTCTTTATATACTGGAGTCCTTGTGGGTTGGTGGAGCGGTTCCTGGATCCTCGCTGTGATGGGATCCGCTTGCGTGTTAGGTGGGCAAAATGTCACCAACCGGTAAGATTGCCCTCTCCTGTCTGAACCGGGGAGTGGGTGAGCTAATATATCCGTTGTGAGGTACGATCCCGTAGGATGCGGAACACGGTGGCGAGATCCTTGGGGTTGTCATGCGGAGGTCATTTTGAACGGGAGGTGAGCTGCCTGTAAGGTACCGGGTTGCCTGATGGCGAGCTGATTGGTGGCTAGCTTCCCGAGCTCGTGCTCTTTAGGTCTGTTCTGATACGAATGCCGAAGTGCCCTTGGACCGAGGTGGTCTTGGTGTGATCTTGTGCCGAGGTAGTCTTGACCGAGGTGGTTCATCTGTCTGTGTTCGATCTGTAGTGAACTCGGTTCCGTTATCCTAGTCGTGACCTGGTATTGAGACGATCTTAGTTCGGGATGCTCTTAGCTCGGGGTGTCCTTAGTTCGGGGTATCAGGGTACCCGAAGTCACTTTTAGCGAACTGATCATGCTGAGCTGTCACCTGTGCCAAGTCATATCCACGTGCCGATCTGACCATGTCGAGTTGTCGCTTATGCCAAGTCATGTCCACGTGTCTCCCTGTCACGAGGTCGGGCCAAATTCCCCTTCATCAAAAACCACCCAAACAAACAGAGGAAAAACCCTTCAACTAATGAAAAAAGAAACAACCCATCAAACAACACCCTAACCCCAACTAAAAAAATTCCAAAACCCAAACCCCTTTGCAAGGCCTCTCAAAGTTGCTGAAAACTCTTGAGACTTGAACAGTTCAAAGTTTCTTCTTGTCTCTAAATCTTCTTATGGAATTAGGCAGTTGCTCACTCTCTCCTAATTCCTTATTACAATCAATCAATCTCTCTAATTCCAACACCACGTATATTTTCAAAGGTTTGAACGGTCTCCTGTTCTCCAGAATCTTCACAGACCATTTCTTCGACTTCAGAACCTCTTGGTCCTTCTTTCTTTTCCAACTTGCTCATGAAATCCCCTGGCCAAAATTTACCTTATCTTCTTCCTTGTTCTACATTTTCCTACAAGGTTCTTCCACCTCCCTGAATGATTTCCCTGCAAACTCCTCTTCCCCAAGAAAAATAAACCCAATATTTTACTAACTTCCATTTCTTTATTGACCACTGTCTCCTATTCCATTTTCTCTTTGATATCGTGAGTTTCATCTAAGAAGACTTAGTTGCTGTTTCCATTTTTATCTCCTTATTTTTGTCAATATTTCCTCTTTCTCATGTACACCTTTGCAACTGATGGTTCCTTCACACCACTCCCGACCCCAAATTCCCTTTCCTCTTCAATATGATCTCCTATTTCATCTTCTTTTTTATCCTCCCTAAATTCTTCAACTCTTTCCCTGATATGTAAATTACAATCTAAATCATGTGTTAAGCTCCATTTGTGTTTAAGCCACTCTTCCATCAACACACCGTCTGTCTGTGAAACCACATCTGCTGCTGAGACATTATTGGGCTTTTGAGAAACTGTCGCTGACTTCTCGACCAAATAAAACTGACCTGAATTCACCATCGCCATTATTCTTACTTATCAATAATTCTGCCTCCCTTGTATCACCAACCTCCCTGCAGCCAAGACTGTATGAACGTACCTCTTTCACATACCTTGTAGGCACCCATTCTCAGATGTTTTTTGCTTTCAAGTCTGATTTTTCTCCTTATAATGTGCTTCTTCACTCGCATCTTTGGTTTTCCTTTTGAAGTTCTCAGCAAGCCTTGACAACCTCTGTTATCAAAGCTTTGCTGATTTTCCCACCTACCAGAAACCTTTGGACTTTTTGTTGGACCTTCACCGGAAGAACCCTTCACTCTCCCATCAGCCTTCTTTGCACCTCTCACACCAATCACAGGGTTGAAACCTGTGGTGTTTTGTCTTGAGGTTAAACATTTCTCAACGTCTGAACTATTCACAGGGGCCTTGATTGGGGGAGAAGAAATATCCTCCCCAATATCTCTCAGTTGGGTCATGTGACTTCCTAAAACTTCATGTACTTTATGGGCTGGTTCAAATAGAACGGTTCAACCAGACCCCAAACACTCCATACCAATTTCGATTTTGTGGTTACTTGAGACAACTTTAAGTCCAATCTTATCATCGACCCCACTTGAGCCTCCTAAAATTCTGTTGGCCCACCTCCCTAGTTCTACTCTGCATGCAAACAGTTTTCTGTGCAGGTGGCGTTTCATCTCTTCCAACAACTAATGCCTGTGCGAAGGTCCTGCTACCGGAGTGTGCTCCAAGCCCTTTTCTGAACAAGGGTCCAAGAAAAATGATTTGTCCAATCTTTTCCTGCCATGTAGCTCATCTTCTTCGAACTGTTCATGTTCCACCCTGCGTCCTCTGCTCCAGAGAGCAGCTTCGGCATAGGTTGCAATCTAGATACTATGGGACATGCCATCTGATAAAACTTCTGTCTTCCTTGGAATAGCTTCAGGCTTCACTCCTACAACAGAGGTTCCAATATATGTGGATTGCACGTGACTGATGATGGCTGTCCTTCCTAGGTTAAGCAGAGTGCATGTGTTCAAACGTGAAATTCATTATCAATCCTGAGTGATATGCCCCGTGTCTTATGAACCATTGGTATTTGTATTTAACTTGGAGTTATATGGAGCTCTTTCAATGCCTATTATTACTTTAAGTTTACATTCTGAACAAAAACTGTGGATCAATTTCTATTTTATCTCTAGAAATTGTGGATCAAGCTTCAAAAACTGTACCTGAAGTTCAGAAGGCCTCTCTTTGACTGGGAGATGGGGGAATGGGTGGAGTTTCTATAGAATTGAATTAGACTAAGCAATTATATATATATGTGTGTGTGTGTGTGTGTTGTGTTTTTCTTTTGGATGTTTTATTCATCTTGACTTCCTCTTTTTCTATTAATAAACTTTTCCTTTTATTACCAAAAAATATATATCGATATTCTTCTCATCCACCGTGACATTGAACTTGTACCTGCATTCTCATTCTTGCCAGTCCAAGATTTACCATTACACCAAGCAATGACTCCATCCTGCATATCTTTTTAGTGTCTTCTTCAATATTCAGGTTTATCTGAAGTGAGTATTTGAGCTTACCAACCTTGTACAAAATTGTTTCTTTTGCTAGGTTGGTGCTGGTCTTCCTGTCATAACCTCTTTGAACCGCTTACTTGCATCTGGGGATCCAGTTCATCGGATTATTGGGAGTTTGAGTGGTATGGAATTGGTCAAGGGTTCTGTTTATGTATTTTCAGTGGATTATTTGATGCTTTCTTGTGATTGTGATCTTTATTTCCTATGCAATTTTAACAGGTACACTAGGTTATGTAATGAGTGAAGTTGAAGATGGAAAACCATTTAGCCAAGTTGTTACAGAGGCTAAATGCCTTGGTTATACTGAACCAGGTACTTAATAAAAGTCTACTATAGATGTTATATTCTTGACTTCTGAAATTGAGGTCATACTGTAAAGTTCTATAGCACTTGTTGAACATATAATTCTGTGTCTATATTATTGTAATGAAATTTATACTTTTTAAGTATTAATGTTTAAATTTGGAATTGAATGGTTTGCAATTGTTTCGTTATTCATCTGATTATACTTTTCTGACATAGTAAACAGGGGCAGGTGTATAGTTAAAAACGAGGGGCAAAACAGAAAAAATATAAAATGTCAACACAAGTAAGAAGCAAGGAGGTCTGATATAGGAGTGGCAACAAGTGAAGAATAAAAGGGACACAGATAGGGAGGAATTGCAAGTGAAGGACATCTGTTGAAATAGTAAGAAATGGTTTAAACACTCATAAATTCATAACTTGACATGAATATGACACCAAATAGTGGAAAACAGGATTCATGTAGGCGACCCACATAGTTGGGACTAGCTTAGATAATGAGAATGGTGAATAGATAATTAAGAGAAAAGGATGGTAGAAGAAGATAGAAAGAATAGTCATAACTCTTTTCTAGAATCAAATATTGAGTCATAGCATATTCATTATAAGGCTCTCGCTGGAGTCACACAAAAGAAGATGAGATTTTGAGCATCACTCAAATGAAAGAACCTAAGAGGAAAAATTCTAGCCTCAATCCTGTCATTTTCTTTTGCAGCAATATTATAGATCTTGCATGGACTTATTTCCCTAATCCAAAGACTCCTAAACACTCAACCCATACCTATAGTAGGAATAACTTCAAAGTAATGGTTTATCTATTTTAATGCAACTTCTTGCTTTCACTTTTGTTGAAATATTTATGTAAATATGTACTTGGGCGGCAGGGTAGTTTAGATTTTTCTCTTTCTTCAATAAGGAAATTCTTGTCCCTAATTTTCTTTAAATAGGGATATTTATGTAATTGTGACTTAATTAATGAGAGTATATATTTTTTATCAATATTAGTGAGAGTATATATGGGCTGGCTGCTAGAAGATAGATTAACTCTCTCTCTTCTAAGCAGGTTGATTACTTCTTTCCTTAATCTGTCTTCTCCTTTATTTCTCTCTTGCCTTTTCACTTTCTCTTTCTCTTTATCTTTCTGTTCTGACCATATTAAAGCAACCTTTTTATGGTATCAGAGTAGGGAGATTGAGATTCTTCATCTCCTTCCTTGATTGATGTGTTTGTTTTACTTGTTTATTTTTTGGTTCCTGCTACCCACTCTTGAGATTTATTATGTTGCAAATAACAGTAAAGAGAAGAAGGAAGAGAAGAGAAGAGAGAAGAAAAGGAGAGAAAAGAATGAGAGGTCAAAAAGCTAGGCTGGCGGCACCAACATTATGTTATATACTAGGGTGGCCAAATAAAACAGGAGAAATTACAACAGTGCCCTTGCGGTGCTAAATATATAAAAAGTACATCATTTTCAACACTCCCCCTCAAGTTGGGACATATATGTCAAGCATGTCCAACTTGTCTCACACATCACTATGTCGTAAGTGATGTAAACCCTTAGCGAAGATGTTTGCAAGCTGCTCTTCAGAACTAACATAGTATGTACATACTTCTTCGCTAACAAGTTTCTCCCTGATAAAGTGCTTGCCCGCCTTAATGTGCTTGGTCCTATCATGAAGCACAGGATCAGCTGCGATGTTAATAACTGCCTTGTTATCACAATATAAGGACATGGGATTATCAACAGTAAATTCCAATTCTCCCAACAAATTCTTAATCCACGTGATCTCAACCACTCCATGAGACATAGCCTGGTATTCAACTTCAACACTAGACTTAGCCACAACACTTTGTTTCTTGCTTCTCCATGTAACTAGGTTCCCTCCCACAAAGGTACAATAACCACTGGTGGATTTTTTTTGTCATCAATAGGTCCAACCCAATCTTCATCTGTATATACCTCGACCTTCAAATGCCCATGTTTTTGGAACAACAACCCAACACCTGGAAATTTCTTGAGACATCTGAGGATCCTCTCAACTGCTTCCAAGTGAGTAGCCTTGGGAGCATGCATGAATTGGCTAAGAACCGCTACAATATAAGCAATGTCTGGGCGTGTCATGGATAAATATAAAAGTCTTCCCACTGGTCTCTGAAATTACTTCACATTTTTGATAGTTTCACCTTGACAATCACCTAGCTTATGGTTTGGATCAATAGGGGAGTCAACTGGTTTCACCACTAGTTTACCGGAATCTTGCAACAAATTTAGGATGTATTTCCTTTAAGAAATGAAGATACCCTTTTGTGAGAGAGCAACTTCAATCCCAAGAAAATATCGTAAGGGGCCTAAATATTTCACTTCGAATTGAGTAGCAAGAAACTTCTTCAACTTCTTCAACTTCTGAATTTCAGTTTTCCAATCACCAACGATCACTATGTCATTAACATATACTATTAAAGCTGCAATCTTTCCTTCCCCTCTTTTCACAAATAGGGTGTGATTAGATTAGCATTGTTTGTAGCTAATCTGTTGTACTACTAAATGAAACCTACCAAAGCAGGCTCTTGTTGACTGTTTTAGGCCATATAAGGACTTCTTTAGTTTGCACACTTTTTGTTCACTGCCTTGAGCATGGAAGCTAGAAGGTTGTACCATGTACACCTCTTCTTCAAGATCACTATTGAGAAATGTATGCTTGATATCTAACTAGTGAAGATCTCAATCAAGATTAGCAACAAGGGAGAAAAGGACCTTGATAGAGTTCATCTTCGCCACCGGAGCAAATGTTTTTGCATAATTCACTCCATACACCTGAGTAAATCCTTTTGCTATTAATCGATCTTTATATCTTTCTACTGTACCATCAGCTGAAGATCTACCAATTTCCCTGTGCCATTTTTGTGTAAGGCATTGGTTTTCTCTTTCATTGCATATGTCCATTCAGGAGCTAAGAGGGCTTCTGCCACATTTTTGGGAATAGGAACAATGTCAATAGTGGAGAGGAAAGCACGAAAAGAAGGTGAGATGTTCTCATAAGAGACAAAATGGGGAATAGGATGTTTATGGTGCAAGACCTAACACACTTCCTTTGAGCAATGGAACGGTTTAGGTCATTAATAGCAGAAGTATCAATGTTAATGGGATCAATCATATCAATGGGAACAAGAGTACTTGGCTGGATAGAATCTGTCCTCGGGAGTCCAATGGCACTAGTGGTATAGCATCCAAATGCTCCACATCTCTTGAACTTGGGTGGCTCTTGTGTCCATGAAAGAAAACACGAAATGGGGGAGGATTAGGAATAGAAAGGAGCATAGTTGTCAAGGCGACAAGGCGCCCTTGGAGGTTCGCCTCGCCTAGTTGCCAAGTAGTTTTGTGCACTATGTTATAAAATACTTTTATATTTTTAATTTTTTGACATTATAATTGTAAAATAGGCATTATTAAACTAGAATACTCATTTTATGTGTTTATATACTAATTTCTTTTTATTATTTTCTTATTTGTTAGTGTTTAATCAACACAAACATTGCTAACTGCTGAGCCCATGGTTCAAAGTATTTCTACACCTCTGGGTACCGGCAAGGTGTATTAGTACTTATAGCGATAGTCTCCCTACTTTTTTATTTCTTTGGTTTTCAATTTCATTTTATATATATACATATATTATTTTAAAAAATGGGTTCCTGAAAACACGTGTAAACATGTGTATTGAGGTGCCAAAGATGCAATACAATACATCTGATACGGGGCGTATCGTATCAAAGTTTTGATTCTTGATTGAATCCTCAATGATTTCAGAACCTGAACCAATAAGCAAGGGAAGAACTTAAAATTTTTGTCTAATCAACACATTTTCTTCTTACAGATATTCTTCTTCCACCTTTTCTTTTCTTCTTTTCCTAGAACAAAAGTAAGGGTTCAACCCCTATATTTTTTGAATTTTCTTTCCCTTATTCCTTTTCTTCTCATAATATGTTGATTCTCTAAACTTAAATCATGAAATTTATACTTCTCTTATGAAAATCATGGATAATTATTAAGGAAAAATGGTTATGGAACCTAGGGAACTACCCTAGGATATATGGTTTTACTTAAAAATCCATCGCCTAGGTGACTAGGCGACAAGGTGCCTTGAAAACTATGAAGAAGGTAAACTTGAGCATGTTTCTTCTCAACCATACTACGCTTCCCCTAAGGAAAAACGGAGAAGTCATCTTAGCAACAAGAGAGAAGTGCTTCTTAACATCAAACTGATAAAGAGGCCAATCATAGCTTACTACTAAAGATAAAAGAACTCTCATAGAAGTCATCTTAGCAACAAGAGAGAATGTCTCATTGTAATCTATCCCATACACCTGGGTATATCCCTTGGCAATGAGCCGTGCCTTATATCTCTCAATGGATCCATCAACATGATACTAGATAGTGTAAACCCACTTACACCCAACAGGTTCCTTCCTAGATGGTAAGTCAACAATATCCCAAGTATTATTTTTATGAAATGCTTATATTTCAATCCTCATAGCATCCTTCCACTTTGGTTTGGCTAAGGCTTCAATCAATGACTTTGGGATGGGTTGAGAGGAAATGGAGGCTAGAAAGGAATAGTAGGATGGGGACAATAGGCTGTAAGAAAGGTATTTGGAAATACAATACAATGAACCATACATTTCTTCTTACCTTTCCTCAAAGAAATGGAAAGGTCAGGGTTTGGAAAAGATGGTACTAGTGATGGAGATGTCGGACCTGTCCCTTCTTCAGTGATTGGAAGCGCTTGAGACTGAACTGGAGATGTAGGAACAACTTGTGTCTACCTTAGTCTTTGCCACTAGTACCACCTTTGGAGAATCAGATGAATGGTAAAAACTAGAGGACTAGCAGGAGGAGGGGGGGAGTAGGAATGGGAGACCTTGAAGGAGAGGAGACCTCCATGGGAATGGGAGTAACGGTGGAGGACTCAACACAAGACTTAACTAGAGTTGATAAAGGAAGGGGTGAAGAAAGAAGAATGACTATAAAAGGGGACTGACTTTGCAAAGGTGACATCCATGGACACAAACCGGGTGCCACTAATGGGATCAAAACAACAATACCCTTTCCGTGTGGAGGCATAACCAAGGAAAATATACTTCTGAGCCTTAGGGTTCAAACTTATGTCTATGGGAACTGGGAATGTGGACATAGCAAGTGCAACCAAAGACACATAGAGGAATGAAGAAAACATCAACATCAGGAAAGAGGAACACCGAAAGGAGACTTTAACCCCAAGACTTGAGAAGGCATATTGCTAATGAGATAGGTGGCTGTTAAAATTGCATCATCCCAAAATTTCATAAGAACATGGATAGCAAAAAGAATACTCCTTGCAACTTCCACAATATGTCTGTATTTTCTCTTCGCAGTTCCATTTTGCTGTGGATTACATGCACAAGAGCTCTGATGAACAGCCCCAAATCTGTCAAGGTAGGAGGTAATATCTTTTTCAAAATATTCCTTAGCATTGTTAGGTTGGAATATTTGTTATGTGGGTATCAAACTGGGTGAGTATATATTCATGGAACTGTTGCACAAGTTTAGGCACTTTAGTACAAGAGCGCATAAGGTAGATCCAGGTATCTTGTGAAAAATCATCAATAAATAAGATGAAATATTTGTAGCCACCCATACAAGGTAAATGGTAAGGCCCCCACACATCAAAGTGAACAATATTGAAAGGACTAGTAGATTTTTTATTGCTTGTAGAAAAAGTATTCTTACAATGCTTTGAGAGTTCACAATATAGACTCGACAAACTTATTCCTTTAAGCAGTTCTGGAAACAATTGACTCAATGAAGAAATAGACAAATGACCCAAACGGTGATGACATAACATAATACGACTAGTGGACTCTGAAACAAAAGCAGTTCTCTGAGGTTGTACTTGGCTTTGCTCAAGCATGTCTAACAGATGTGTCCCATTCGCCTCATGGCCACTCCCAATCACCTTATGAGATTTCATGTCCTGAAAAACACAATATGAAGGCTAAAAGGTCACACTGCAATTCATGGATTTAGTTAAATTACTAATTGAAAGCATATTGGTGTTAAGTTTAGGTACATGAAGAACAAATGATAAGGTCAGGACATGTGATGTTTTGATGTCTCCTTTTCCTGTGATAGGAGCAAGAGAGCCATCAGCCAGGGATATCTTGTTCTGGCCAGAAAGGAGTTGGTAAGAGGTGAATAAGTGTGAAACATTGTTCATATGTTAGAGGCAACAAAGTCAATTATCCAAGGGATTTTATGAGTACCTGAAATAGTAGCATGATTTGTAGTGGCACGAATGCTTGAGTGTGCATACACAGAGGAACTGTTTTTGATGAAGTTGGTGCTATAGCAGTAGACTCCAAATGACTGACTATTCGGACATACTTCTCATACTTAGCCTTAGTGGCTACTAGTTGCTCTCCCACTGACTTCTCACTACCCTGTCCCTATTCAATCTATGAGAAGGTGGCTACATTTGCATTTCCATCTTTTCCATTCTCAATCCTCTTTCCACTGTTTGCATTCTTGAGTCTGGTAGGAATGAGCTTTGGATGCAACTTCCAACATGTGTCTTTAGTGTTTAGGCTTTGGATGCAACTATTTGGCCATACTTCTCATACTTAGCCTTCGGCTTCATCCCGACATTAGCATAGTGATCCACCTGTGGCTCTACAGACTAAATCTGTCTTTTGCTCTCCTCACTACTCATCATAGCATAAGCCTAAGATATAGTCACCTCATCCTTTGCCAAAACATTTTGCCTCACAATATCATACTCCCAGTTAAGTCTAGTGAGGAACTTGAAAACTCGATTTCTCTCCACCAACTTCCTATGTGTTTTAACATCCTTTATACAACCCCAAACAACAGTCTCCATCAAATCAGTCTCCTGCCAAAGAGATTTCAGCATGGAGAATTAGACGGCTAAGGGCTTCTCCCCTGTCTTAGATTATGTTAAAGTGAGCCGAATAGGGGTAGTTTAGTCATCTTATGTGTGTTAAGTAGTTTGCTTATGTGGCAGTTTTATTAGAGTACTCTGCCCCACACTTAAGTATGGGCAGTTTAGTCTTTGTAAAGGTCATTAGAATCTAATAAAGATTAAGGGGGTCGACTGTATGGGATGTCCATCAGATTTCGACAGACCCTTATTTTCTTTCTTCTTCTTCCCTTCTTCTTCCTCTTCTTCTTCCTTCTCTTCCTGGTTCGAGTTACTGTAGCAGCATTCAAAACATGGTATCAGAGCCATGTTCCTGACCTACTTCAGTTGGTAAAGCACCTCAGCAGTGTTCGTGACTCTTCTTCCTGCCTTTCTAGTCAGTCAATGGAGAGAACTGGTTCGCCCTAGGTCTGAAACCTCACAGCTTGTCTCTCTCTGCTGCGCATATTCTTCTTCATCAAGAAAAGTGATTTCAGCAGTGAATGGTTGGTTGAGACTCTCAAAGGAAGATCGGTTATCTCTTCTTCTTGTGTTGCTGGTATTTCTGGGTAGAAACCCTTCAAGAGGCTGTTAGTACTGATCAGAACCTAGAGAACTAGGTTCATTGTTGCCCTAGAACGGGCTGTGTGTACAGTAGCCGAATGGTGTAGGGGCGGCTGTAAGTTGTTGAGTGGTGTTAGGGCTGCTGTAAGTGGCCAAGTGGTGTAAGGTGTAATGCTGTGACCTAGCTGAGCTTTTGTGGTTGTGTAGTGCCCTCTTAAAAGTGTTAAACTAGTCTGAACTGGGTGTAACAGGTTTGACTATGTTGTGGTGCTTGTGTTGCACAATCCTTATTGAGTGGTTGTAAGAGGGCTTACATGTGATTAGTGAGTGTTAAATTGATTCTTATGTGGTTCGTGGTGTTGTGAAATCAGGAGTAGTGTGAATAAGAACAAGGCGTGTGTATCCATTGTTGTGTTTTGGGGTTGCTGTAAGTGCTGGAACCTCAATTTTTGGATAACAACAGTTAGCTTGTTGCCGAGAATTCAGGTTAGAGGCAACTGTGAAAGGTACCATGGCAGCAATAGGAGATGGGTGTAATGATCAGAAACCTAGTGTCGTGGTTTCCCCTGACTACCTAGGTATACAAATGACCTCAATTAAATTGAATGGGGAGAACTATGTTCCATGGGCTAAATCTGTGGAAGTTTTCCTCGAGGCAAAGAGGAAGGTGAAGCACATAAAAGATGAGAAACCATCGGCTGATTCCCCAGGCTTTGATGATTGGGAACAAGAAGATGCTCAAATCATGATTTGGCTATGGAACAGTATGGAACAAAAAATTAGTGCCAACTTCATGTTTCTTGATGCGGGTAAGGATATATGGGAACATGCTAAGAAGTTGTATTCTGGACAAGATAATACAACAAGAGTATATCGACTTTATCAGGAGTACTTTGATTTGCAATAAGGAAACAAAACACTAGAAGAGTACTATGCCAGCATGAAGAATATAAGGAATGAACTCAATGTCTATCATCCCCTAACTCCAGATATTAAAGTTTAGCAACAACAAAGGGAACAACTAGATGTTACAAGATTCTTAGTGGGGCTGAAATCGGAGTATTAACCAGTTAGAGCCCAAATATTAGGGAGCTCCACACTTCCTACACTTGAGGAGGAAGTAATCCCATTACCCGAAAGTGCTATGTCTGCCCTGATGTCACTTTTTTTGAGTTTGTACCCTTCTTCTCAAGTCCTGAAGCTCCTTTGATTCCACCCTTACTTCCTATTCCTCTTCCTGTCAGTGACCCAGTTCCAGATGCTGTTGTTGGAGTAGACTCATCACCTCATCCAGTGCAGATCACCACTGAACGACCACCGATCCGACAAGTGTATACACGTCAAACGACACTGGCCCCTCCTCCAGCTTCTACCTCATCTACGGATCCTCTCATGGCTCCTATTGCTGAACCTTCAGACCTTGACCTACCCATTGCCTTACGGAAAGGTAAACGTAGTTCTACCCTCCATCCCATTTCCAATTTTGTTTCATTATCTCGTCTTTCTACCTCACGTCGCCAGTTTGTTTCACTTTTGTCCTCTATTTCCCTACCTAACAATGTTCAAGAAGCTCTTAGTTCACTTGGATGGCGGCAAGCAATGGAGGAGGAACTTTCTGCTCTTCAACATACTCAAACGTGGGAACTTACTACTCTCCCACCTGGTAAGCATGCTGTGGGCTGTAAATGGGTGTATACTGTGAAATACTTGCCAGATGGTAGTGTGGAGCGTCTGAAGGCCAGACTTGTTGCTAAAGGTTACTCATAGTTGTATGGAGTGGACTACATAGAGACACTCTCTCCGGTGGCTAAGATTGGTTCTGTTCGTGTACTAATTTCCCTGGCAGTTGTGTATGATTGGTGTTATGGATGCCAGCAGCAGCAAGGATTCAGTGATGCTCATCCTACCCAGTTCGGCAACAACATCCTTATCTAGATTAGATTAGCTCATTTTGCTTGTTCTTATCTTATTGTTCTTATCTCTTATCTTATCTTGTTAATAGCTTATCAGATTAGGATTAGCTTAGCTTATCTTATCTTGTTAGTAGCTTATCTGATTAGGATTAACTTATCTTATCCTTAGCAAGATAGAACTGGAAGTCTCCCTATTCAGCAAGGAGACTCCCTTTGATTAGGACTCTTGTAATCTCCTATTTAAGGAAACCCCATTATTGAATGAGATATCAAATTATTCAGTCAAGAGTGAGTTAGGAGAGTTGGTTATCTCTTGAACAAATCACCGAAGGCGCCAAGATAGGTTCATCACGAGCAGGAAGGAACAAGGGAAAACAAGAGGTTTTCCCCGTGGAACGACCCGTGACAAGATCCTATTCCCGGGCCCTCAACAACTTGGTATCAGAGCAAGGCGTCATGGGAGATCTGGAGCAGCTACCTTCTAGGTTCCACGACCTTGAGCACCAACTCATGGAGACCAGCTCCGAAGTTCGTGAGATCAAAGGTGAAGTGCGAGAATTGCGACGACTAATGGAGATGCTTCTTTCCAGCAGGGAAAGGAACTCTAATGGAGGGACAACAGCTAACGATCGCCGGCCAGATCTGCCGGAGTCTTCCGGTGAACAGCAGTCCGTCGGCCATGGAGCAGCCATCATCCCCAAGTACAGCAGGCTGGAGTTCCCATCGTACAACGGCAACGGAGACCCCCTAGGCTGGTTGTATCGCTGCGAGCAGTTCTTCCAGAATCAACAGAAAAATGACCAGGACAAGTAAGCCTAGCTGCCTTTCATTTAATAGAAGAAGCACAACTTTGGTTTTATCGGTTAGAGCAAGAAGAACCCGGGCTTAGTTGGCCCGGATTTAAATCCTATTGCCTTCTTCTGTTCGGACCCCCATTGACCAGCAACCCACTGGGCGAGCTAATTAACCTTAAACAGACCGGAATAGTTGTTGAATACCAGCGACAGTTCCAAACCCTCCTCGCGAGGGCATCCTCTGTGCGACCAGATCAGCAAGTGGATATGTTCATAGCAGGGTTAGCAGAACCCTTGCGAGTGGATGTCGAGATGCAGAATCCCCCAAATTTGGTCACAATCGTGAACTTAGCCCGCGCATTTGAGCGCAAGCTGCAGCTCAGCCGCAGAATTTTTAATGTGGGTCGTCCACCGAACTCGTGGGTGCCCCCAAGACCAGCAACAACGACCCCTTCTTCTGCTACCAACCGGGAAATGAAGCCTCCCACGACCACCACCCCTAGAGCAGTGACAAGTATAGGCAGTAACATGGTCATTCCTCCCATCAAGCGCTTGACCAGGGCAGAAATGGCAGAGCGCCGAGCAAGAGGTCAATGTTTCAACTGTGATGACCTCTACTCGGCAGGACATAGATGCAAGAGGCTTTTTTGCCTTCTCATAGATGAGCAAGAGGAGGAGGAAGAGGAACCCGTCATATTCGAACCAGAGATCTCTCTCCATGCGATAACCTGTGTTAAAACCTCTCAGACCATGCAGTTACAGACACAAATCCCAGGTCAGCCGGTGCGCATTCTCGTCGATTTAGGGAGCACACACAACTTCATAAGTGAACATGCAGCCCTGCAATTAAAACTACCAATGGAACTCCGGCCGCGACTACAGGTAGCCGTCGCAAATGGTGAAGAAGTTCACAGTCCAGGGATTTGTAAGGACGTCCCAGTACAGGTCAATTCTAAACTAATTCTTGTTGATTTATTTGTACTCTCGTTGGATGGGTTTGATATTGTTCTCGGGGTCAAATGGTTAATTACCCTAGGCCCGATTTTGTGGGACTTCAGCGCACTCACCATGACCTTCCACCTGAATGGCAAGCAAGTTTCATGGCACGGTTGCAGGGTTAAAGAAAAGACACCGCAGATTCATGCACTCCAGACAAAACCGGCAGCCATGGAAAAACTTCTCGCCGAGTTTTCAGATCTGTTCCAGGAACCGAAGGGCCTTCCCCCTTCTCGAGCTTGCGACTATCGTATTCCTTTGGTGGCGGGTTCAGCACCAGTCGTTGTCAGGCCTTGTCGCTACGCTCACTTACAGAAGGATGAGATAGAAAAACAATGTATAGCGATGCTGAACCAAGGGATCATACGCGAAAGTCACTCCCCCTTCTCTTCGCCGGTTCTGTTGGTGGCGAAGCAGGATGGAACGTGGAGGTTCTGTGTTGACTATAGAGAACTCAATGACCGGACGGTCAAAGATAAGTTCCCTATTCCCGTTGTGGACGAACTGCTGGACGAGTTGCATGGTGCCCAGTATTTCTCTAAGTTGACCTCAGGTTCGGATATTTCCAAGTTGCATGGCTCCCGGTGACGTGAAGAAGACTGCTTTTCGCACCCACCATGGCCACTTCAAATTTTTAGTCATGCCATTTGGACTCTCCAATGCACCATCTACATTTCAGGCACTAATGAACTAGGTATTCCAGCCCCATCTGCGCAAATTTGTTTTAGTTTTCTTTGATGATATCCTCGTTTTCAGCAAATCATGGGTAGAGCATGTCCACCATCTGAGGACCGTTTTCGTACTCCTACGCCAACACAACTTATTCTTGAAACGGTCCAAGTGCTCCTTCGGGGAACGACATGTTCTTTACCTCGGCCACATCATCCATGGGCAGGGTGTAACAGTTGATAGTTCCAAGATTTAGGCTATAACAGAATGGCCCAAACCTCAATCCGCCAAGGCCTTACGCGGGTTCCTCAGTTTAACGGGTTACTACCGCAAATTTGTACAGAACTATGGAGTGTTGGCAGCCCCGTTGACCAACCTGTTGAAGAGAAACTCCTTCTGGTGGGACGACGCAGCTGATGAAGCTTTTCTGTCACTGCGAAATGCACTGTCTTCAACCCCTGTTCTGCAATTACCTAATTTCGCCCTTGAATTTACAGCCGAGTGCGATGCTTCCGGAGTGGGTATCGGGGCTGTACTACAGCAGCAAGGGCACCCGATCGCTTTCTTCAGCCGCAGATTGGCCGACCGGCATCTGAAGCTTCCGGCCTATGAGCGCAAACTAATCGGCCTTGCCCGAGCTATCCAGCACTAGAGGCCGTATTTGTGGGGGTGGTCGTTCATCGTCAAAACTGATCATTACAGCCTCAAATACCTGTTAGAGCAGCGTCTCACCACTTCCCCTCAGCAGCATTGGGTTAGCAAATTGCTCGGGTTTGACTTCCGGGTGGAATATAAGGTGGGATCCTCTAATCGCGCAGCTGATGCCTTGTCTAGGCGAGAAGAAGACGCGATGGTTCTATGTAGCATTTCCCAACCTCGAATCTCTCTGTTTGACGACATTAAGAAGGTAGCACCACTGTCCCCGGAATGGTTGCTCTTACTGCAAAAGATCCAGACCGGCAAGACCGACCCCAATTGGTCACTTCACGACGGGTTGGTACTGTATAAGGGACGGGTCCATCTTCCAGCAGACTGCCCGTTGATTCCCACCATCATCACAAGCATCCATAACTCCACTCATGAGGGCATTCAAAAAACACTACACCGCGTCCCGACTGATTTCCATTGGCGAGGTATGAAGACTTCTATTCGAGATTTTGTCCAGAGTTGCTCCACATGCCAACAACACAAATGGGAAAACCTACACCCGGCAGGCCTCCTTCAGCCCCTTTCCATCCCATCGCAGATCTGTGCTGACATCTCCATGGACTTCATTGAGGGACTTCCCAAGGTAGGGGGCAAATCAGTTCTCTTTGTGGTAGTCGACCGCTTCTCTAAATACGCACACTTCATTCCTCTATCACACCCGTACAGTGCCACTTCGGTTGCCCTTGCCTTCTTTACACATATCTTTCGCTTACATGGGTTGCCGGAATCCATCGTCAGCGATAGAGGCCCAGTCTTCACTAGTGCCTTCTGGAAAGAGTTATTTCGACTACACGACACCACCCTGGCCTACTCATCAGCTTACCGGCCACAAACCGACGGTCAGACGGAAGTGGTTAACCGCACTATTGAGGTGTATCTCCGCTGTTTCATAGGCGATCAACCTCGAGGGTGGTTGGAATGGCTTCCTTGGGCCAAGTACTGCTACAACACAGCCTACCATTCCTCCCTCGGCATGACTCCCTTTCGTGTCGTTTACGGCAGGGATCTGCCCCGCTTACTGTCCTACGAGCCCGGATCTACTCACTTTGACGCAATCGATCACTCCTTACAGGACCGCGACGCCCTCCTCGCCGACGTCCGCATTCGCTTACAGCAGGCCCAGCTCCGCATGAAGCTCCACTATGATAAGCACCAACGGGAACTGTCGTTCGATCCAGGACAATTTGTTTGGTTAAAGCTCCAGCCCTACCGGCAGCGCTCCTTGCGCCACAAGGCTGCCCCGAAGATGGCCCCTAAGTTCTATGGGCCCTACAAGGTTCTGCGACGGATTGGCAGTGTGGCCTACCAGCTGGAATTGCCAGAGACTAGCCGAATTCATGATGTCTTCCACATCTCCTTGCTGAAACCATTTATGGGTGTTCCCCCGGACCAAGTTCCCTCCTTGCCACCCTTGAAAGATGGCAAACAGGTCCCCCAGCCTAAAACTGTCACCCGCTCTCGTTTCAATCGTGGAATCCTTGAAGTCTTGGTGGAATGGTATGATCTACCACCAACAGAAGCCACATGGATCCCATTGGCAGAGTTCCAAGCCACCGGCAGCAACAGGCCCCGGGCCCACCGCCAGCAGTAGCAAGGATTTAATGATGCTCATCCTACCCAGTTTGGCAATAGCAGCCTTATCTAGATTAGATTAGCTCATTTTGCTTGTTCTTATCTTATTGTTCTTATCTCTTATCTTCTTGTTAATAGCTTATCAGATTAGGATTAGCTTAGCTTATCTTATCTTGTTAGTAGCTTATCAAATTAAGATTAGCTTATCTTATCCTTAGCAAGATAGAACTGGCAGTCTCCTTATTCAGCAAGGAGACCCCCTTTGATTAGGACTCTTGTAATCTCCTATTTAAGGAGACCCCATTATTGAATGAGATATCAAATTATTTAGTCAAGAGTGAGTTAGGAGAGTTGGTGATCTCTTGGACAAATCACCGAAGGCGCCAAGATAGGTTCATCACGAGCAGGAAGGAACAAGGGAAAACAGGAGGTTTTCCCCGTGGACTGACCCGTGATGAGATCCTATTCCCGGGCCCTCAACAATTGGCCTCTGTTTCAGCTTGACATAAAAAATACCTTCCTCCATGGTGATCTGGTGGAGGAGGTATATATGGAGCAACCACCTGGGTTTGTTGCTCAGGGGGAAGATGGTAAGGTGTGCAGACTGAAGAAGGCAATTTATCGGTTGAAGCAATCACCACGTGCTTGGTTCGGGAAGTTCAGCAAAGTGGTGAAGAGTTTTGGAATGAAGCAATGCCAGGTTGATCACTCAGTGTTCAGCTATGACTCAAAAGCTGGGAAGATCTTATTAGTGGTCTATGTGGATGATGTTGTCATTACTGGTAGTGATGAATTGGGGATTGGCAAACTAAAGGTATTTCTACAAAATCATTTTCAAACAAAAGACCTTGGAACATTAAAGTATTTCTTGGGAATAGAAGGTGCCAGGTCAAAACAAGGTGTAAATTTGTGCCAAAGAAAATATGTTCTTGATCTATTGGAAGAAACAGGACTGTTAGGTGCAAAGCCGGCTGAGACCCCTATGGAACCAAATGTTAAGTTGAGCAGTGATACAGGAGAAGTATTTGAAGTCTTCCTGGAAGGTATAGACGACTAGTGAGAAAGTTGAACTATCTGACTATTATGAGACCCAACATCTCCTTTGCAGTCAGTGTGGTGAGCCAATTCATGCAGAACCCTCGTATACCTCACTGGGATGTGGTTCTTAGAATTGTAAGGTATCTGAAAGGAGCTCCAGGCCATGGGCTATTGTATAAACCAGGAGGAAAACTTGAAGTAGTTGGGTATACTGATGCAGATTGGGCAGGCTCAGTGAATGACATAAGATCTACTACAGGCTATTGCACATTTCTTGGAGGAAACCTTGTGACATGGAAGAGTAAAAAGCAGACGGTTGTGGCCAGAAGCAGTGCTGAAGCCGAGTATAGGGCCATGGCACACACTACCTGTGAATTAGTGTGGTTGAGGAATCTCCTAAAAGAAATTGGGTTTCACATGGATAAACCTATGAGATTGTACTGTGACAATCAAACTGCACTCCATATCTCATCCAACCCTGTTTTTCATGAGAGAACAAAGCACATAGAGGTTGATTGCCACTTTGTGAGGGAGAAGGTTCTTGCTGGAGAGATAAATACAGAACATGTGGACTCGAATGATCAATGGGCAGATTTGTTTACAAAAGCTCTAAGCTCAAGGAAAGTGAACTACCTATGTAACAAGCTGGGATTATATGACATATATTCTCCAGCTTGAGGGGGAGTGTTAAAGTGAGCCAAATAGGGGTAGTTTAGTCATCTTATGTGTGTTAAGTAGTTTGCTTATGTGGCAGTTTTATTAGAGTACTCTGCCCCACACTTAAGTATGGGCAATTTAGTCTTTGTAAAGGTCATTAGAATCTAATAAAGATTAAGGGGGTCGACTGTATGGGATGTCCATCAGATTTCGACAGACCCTTATTTTCTTTCTTCTTCTTCCCTTCTTCTTCCTTTTCTTCTTCCTTCTCTTCCTGGTTCGAGTTACTGTAGCAGCATTTGAAACTGATTATTTACATCATTCTTCAATTTGTAGACCCGAGCAACATTCAACTTTTGGGAATAGGTCTCTATGACACTATCCCACACTTCCTTTGCAACTTCCATCCATAGGTAGTGTTGGTTAATATGTGGCTACATAGAATTCACTAACCAACCCACTACTATGTAATTTTCCTATACCCACCTTTCATAGGTAGGGTCATTCTCCTGTTTCTTCTTGCTCCCAATGATGTAACCCCATTTCCCTCTATTACACACATGTTCCTTAATTGACTGAGACCAGGATAAATAATTGGTTCCATCCAACTTCACAGTGGCCACAACTCCCAACAAAGTCTCCACTGATCCCTAGGTCCAAACCTGGAATTTGTGGGATATTTGGTTTCTCCTTTAGTTTGCTCCATTGAGTGAACAAATGCGAACAAAAATCAAAATAGGGCTTTACTAAGCTAGAATTGCTGTTCAAAGCAAAGAACTACTTTTGAACCACCTAAAACTAAGGTTTCATAGGACCTAGCAGAATGGGAGAAGAGGAGAAAGTTCAACCGCCCCTACCAGAGGCTCTAGAACTCTGTCGAACATAAATTGCCCTAATGAAAATCAAAAGGTTTTCCTTTGATCCCCAAGCACCAGCTCCAAAGTGTCTCTAGGACCTGTAGCAAGGTTTCTCCAGTTATCTTGGGTTTTCTGGGAAACACTCCAAGAACCTGCCTTAGGCTTCAACTATGGATGGAAATATCCACAAAACCTCTCCAAAAGCTCTCCTAACTAGGCTACATAAGCTGCTAATTAATCACCCGATCAGTTCTCCATACACATTGTGTATGGGCCAAGAAAGGATCTTGGGTTTTCAGGGAAACACTCCAAGAACCTGCCTTGGGCTTCAACTATGGATGGAAATATCCACAAAACCTCTCCAAAAGCCCTCCCAACTAGGCTACATAAGCTGCTAATTAATCACCCAATCAGTTCTCCATACACATTGTGTATGGGCCAAGAAAGGAGAAAGATGTCGAAGGTGAGAACCTGTTCTGATACCAAGTTGTAAAGCACACCTGCAGTAATTCAGAAAGTATGGAAAAGAAAAAGAGAAAAAAGAAAAGAGAAAAAAAAAAGAAAAGAGAATAAAAAGGAAAAGAGAGAAGTTTCTGCAGAAGTTTGTGGAAGGAAATGAAAGAAGAGAAGGGAAGAGAGGAGAAGAGTTTGATCCTCTCTCTAGCCCCCCAGTTAGATCTTTTATTCTTTTAATTCTAATCTGAATTCAATTCCATGGACTACCCTTAATGGGGTGGCCAATAATAAAAATAACAAAAAGAGGCCCATAACTGAAAAAAACACAAACATAACATAAGTGAAATAAAGAAGTTAAGGCCCATTTGGCCCATTCTCACTAGACTCCAATTCTTTACATTCAATTTAGTTCATTGTCTTCTTCTCAGTATGCTATCCTTGCTAATAGTGCCTTGTCTTGTGTGTCTGGAGTTGGACATGTTAGCCTCAACCAATTTAGTCCTTTGTCTTCAGGATTTTATGATATTTGAAGGGGTCAACTGGTATGGGTATCATATATAGAGATCATGGACAGTTAACTATGTTAGATATCACAGTAGTTTTGACCTTTCTCTTTCTTTAATAAGAACATTCTTGTCCTTAATTTTCATTAAATAGGGGTATTTATGTAATTCTCACTTGTTCAGTCACTTCTTTCACCCCTAATCTGCCTTCTTTATTTCTCTCTTTCTTTTTTATTTTATTTCTCTTCCTCTTGTTATTCTGACCTTACTAGAGCAACCTTTTTAGCTTTTAATTTTTGCGTGGTTGAGCACAAATTGGTCTTTTCCTTTTCTTTTTCCCTTAATGCAGTCATTTAATGGCTAGATTCCTTATTGTAGTTTTCTCATATTCATTTCATTATTTCCAACTTATGGTTGGTTCTTATCTCCAATGAAAAGTTGAATCACATCTCCCAAGGATATATAGTTATATTTCAGAACATAGACTTATGGTATTGTTTCATTTTGTTCTTTCAGATCCTCGTGATGACCTTGGCGGGATGGATGTTGCAAGAAAGGTTTGGTTATTTTTTAACTAATAGATGCTAAAGCTAGTTTAAGCCCCTTGGTGTTCTCAATTCCTCCATCTGTAAAAATATTAGAATGGATGAAACATATCTGCAAATAGGTCATACATCTGTGCTGCCAATGATGTAACTGTGTACATAATGCACTATTTGGAATTGGATTATTAGCAAAACAGATAATTTTACAACAAAACTTTGTATTCTTTTGAACAAGGATTAAAAATTAGGTGTCTACTAAAACTTAATTATCTACTTATTTAATTAAAAAGTCAATTTCTTTTGAAGGCAAATCAAGGCAATTTTCAATATGAACTGTTTGATTCTTATTGTCCTCACTGTCTGGTATCTATGTTTGTCAAAACAGGCTCTGATCCTTGCTCGACTTCTTGGGGCACGGCTTAACTTGGATGACATTAAGGTTACTATTGAATTGCATTTCCTTAATTTCTAGTGTACAACAGGATTATTGATATTGTTCATGTTCAACTCCTTTTTATTAAATAAATTGACTATTTTTTATTTATATTTATATCTATCAAAAAAGAAATTATGATTTATATGTAAGCTTATTTGAACATAACAGGATTCTCATTTCATGTCCATTTTTCTCAGGTTGAAAGCTTGTACCCTGCTGAAATGGGTCCTGATAAAATGTCTTTGGAGGACTTCTTGTCCAGTGGACTTTCCTCGCTCGATGAGGGTATTGATGAAAGAGTTAAAGTGGCTTCCTCAAAAGGGAATGTGCTCCGTTATGTCTGTGTTATTGATGGGTCAAGGTATTTTAAAATTTTATTTGACTCCAAGATACCTAGATATGGATATTGATGTGTTGTAAATTTGTAATATTTATACTTACAGGTTTATTTATTATTTTACTATTGCGATACTATACTTGTAGTTTTTTTTTGCTGTTTATTATACAAATGAGAATAGACTGACAAGAAAATGCTCTGCTTGTACGGTTCTTCTTCTCATTTCTTTTCTCTCTTCTTACTTCTTTTTCCTTTAAACAGACCAAAATCAATCAAATTTGGTATCAGAGAAATACAAGGGAAGGAATTCTTCCTGATTCATGTGTTTGAGGCTTTCTAATGTTAGCAGACCATACAAATGATGTCAGCAGTCATTTGGTTGACATGAAACAACAACTAGGATAAAAAAATAAAAAAAACATTGTGGTAATGGCATATCTGATCAGTTCTATATAACCATATATAGCCTGTATCTGTTTTTTGTGATTTTGTTGGAGGAAATTGTGTACTGGAAGAACAAAAGCAATTTGTAGTTGCTCTTTCTAGTGTAGAGGATGCGTATAGGGTGATCTTCTGTGGACTTTTATAAGCCTTATGGCTGAGGTCTTTACTTGAGGAGTTAGGGGTTGTTTGGAGGAAGCCTCTTGTGTCATATTGCAATAATTAAACAGATGAGGTGGATGATCATTTTTTTCGTGAGCTAGTTGTTTTGGAAGAGGTGTCTTCCATATGTGAAGATGTATCAGCAGGTGGCTGATTTTTTTTACCAAAGGTGTGCCAGACTCAGCTATAGAATATATGGACATCTAGTCTCATCTTTTTTTTTGCAGAGCAGTAACAATAATTTTATTAACAGAAAAAAAATTACAAAAAGGAGGTGATAAGATGGCACCTCTACAAACATAGCAACTAAAAACCAATAAAAGCATACTAATGGCTGTTACAATTCTGGATTTCAAGTACATTCCAAAAATTCTCCCCCAAACCTGATCTACTAATCAGATCAGACTCAGGGAGCACCAGAACCCAATCTGAGACAAAATGTCCTACTGAGGCCACCAACGCCTTGATATTTTTGGATTTGTCTTCAAACAGTTTCCTGTTCCTCTTGTTCCAAATGACCCAACACACAGAAAAAGGGATACAACTCCAGACTATTCTTGCTATAAAATCTTTTGTTATTACTATAGTCTGCCACCTATTCTCTTCTCTTATTGTTTCACCTCTCTCTCTCTCTCTCTCTCTCTCTCTCTCTCTCTCTTCTTTGTTTTCCTGCTTTTCCTCTTCTAGGAACTTTCTGCTGGTATACTTGATTGTTTATTGCTGAAACCTAGAATGGCTCCTGAGATTATTAAATGGGAACCATGACAAGACTTGGTCTATATCATAGGGACATCTAAGGGAGATAATCTTGTACTGGTATTAATTTTTGATGGAATAAAAGTTGATAGACAGTTTTCTTGACAAGATACTTACCATTGATCACCTTTGAAAGGTGAGAACCCAGAGAATGAATATAGACTTCGTAATTTGCAAGAAGAATCGGTGGTTTTATTTACAAAATACTCGTATTCATCTTGTTAGAACTCCTCCTAGGAGCTCTAAGACTGCTCTAGAGAATTTTCGAAGTTGGAATACTTATGCAGATGTAGAAGCAAGGAAAGAATTCATGGGGAAAAACCAGTTTTCCAATTCCTACATCAATTTCAGAATTTTTGGGTTATGGGATATTGTTAGTTGGTATTGTTTCAGTTTTTTTTTTTTTTTAAAATTTATTTTCTAGTTGTTGGTGTCTTAAGAACATGGTTCTGTTTTATAGATTTTTTTACTGTTTCAAAATTACCATTTATGGTAACTCTTGGACATACTATTTGTAGTAATTCTTGTAATTACTATTTTTAGTCAATGTTTTGAAAGTTGTAATTGTAAGATTATTTCTGTTTTTACAAACTTGTCAAAAAAAATTAAATATAGTTATATTTGAAAGCTAAATATATATAGGAAAGTGACTGTACATTATTTTTAATTTGTATCTACCATATATGTACCTAAAACGATAGAATTTACCACTTATACAATAAAATCCGAAGATGATATAATCAAGTTTAACTTGAAAGTCAAATAAATCTACAATGGCTCTTCAAGCTACATATGATGGAAAATAAACTCAACTTCTAGTCTTAAATAACGAAATAACATAAATATATTATTTTCTTGTAAGGGCTTTAAAAAGTCTCCCTTGACAAAACTGAATATAAATAAAAAACATGCTAAAGTAGAGAAATAATTCATGATTGAATTTATTTGAACCTCAGTGAATTGTGGAAATCGTATAAATTCGAAGATTTATGAATTAATTGTAGGATTAAAACGAGAATTGCAAGATTTTTGCAGAAAAGGATTCATACATAAGATTAGAATCAAAACCTTTGGGATTCTTGATTCAAATCATGAATCGTATTGTAAATCGTAAGACAAGGGATGGGTGTTTGGAATTTGGACCTTGTTGCAGATTCTCTCTGATGGTATTATTGATATTATTAAGACAAGAAGCACCCAATTGTCATATAGAGATGATAAGATCACGTGGATGCATAATAATGATAATAGATTAACTCTTAAATCTGCATTTAATGTAATTTGGCGTCATAAAGATAAAAATAGTGTTTATAAATTTGTTAGGAAAAATATTGTTCTTACCAAGATATCTTACTTTTGCTGTTGATGGAGAGTGCTGAAAAGAAGAATAGTTGTTGATGCAGAAATTCAGAGAATTGGTGTTCTTTTTTACTCAAGGTGTATATGCTGTAAGGACCTGAGCATTGAATCTATTGATCACCTCCCCAACCATGGTAGTTTGGCTTGAAAAGCCCCAAACTATTTCAGACACGTACTAGGCTTTCAATATATTACCTTGGAGTCTATAGTTGTGTGCTTGAAGGAACCTGTATAAGGTAACCATTTTGAGATGGTGCTTGATGTATGTCGTCTTTTTATCATTTGGAAAATCTGAAAAGAGCGCAATAGGAGAAAATGAGAAGGGAAATTTTGTTTCTTCCAGCAATTCATTTGACGAGTAATAATATGGGGGCAGCAGCTTCTCTATCATATCTTCTTTTCTTAAGGAAATGAACTGGCATGAGAAGCTGTCCATCCAAAGTCTGGGAATTCACATAAGAAGTTAAGCATGCAAAGGTCAGACTGGTTTACATCGAGCCTCCTGCTCTCGTGTTTGTTAAGGGCTGATTGTGGTAATTTCGTTCTGCCTCGTTCCATTAATATGGTGTCATTAAAACCTTGGCGGCTGAAGCTTTTGCTTTGCATGATGGCCTACACCTTGTTAAGGCTTTGGATTTGACTAGTCTTATCTTTTTTGATTCTAGAGTTTTGACTAGAGTGTATCTTTTCTTCCTACTCTTTGGTATTAGTGGTCTGATGCAGTGGAATTAAGGCAGTGCATCCATTTTGAATTGAAGCATATCCTGCATGAAGGTCATTAAGCAACTGATTCACTTGCTAACCTGGGTCATGATAGCCATTTTTCAGCTTTCTTTGGCTCTCTCACCAACTTGTCTTGTAATGTTGTTCAAAACCTTTGACAGAACAAGTTGGGCATTCCTTTCCTTTGATCTGATTGAGATCTTTGTTTTACATTTCTTCCTTAATCCCTGGATTCTTCTTTGTTTATTTATTATGAGTTGGGGACTTTGGTGTATAGTTTTTTCTTGAGGGGTAAGGCTTTCTATGCCCCCCTTCATAGTTTTTTTTTTTCATTTAAAAAAAAAAAACTATGGAGGCTGCCCCTCCACCAGGAGTAAAGTTTGGGGTCCAAAAAAAAAAAAAATTAAGTTTTTTGTAATGCAATTGGTAGTGCCTGCCGATATGAAGAACCTCATTCAAGTTTGTGCTGCAAGGGGCTTTTCAAGAATTGGAATAGTTTCATAGAATCTGTTGCACTTTCACCATTTTCTATTGCTTGTAGAAGGGAAGATTTTTAGGGATAAGAGAGGGAAATCCAGGACCTTCAGGGATTGAAGGCATTTTTAGGGATAAGAGAGTGAATATTGTGGCACCATTTTCAGCACCTATTGGAGTAGGAGATTCTTTAAGAGTGGTGGTCATAGTTTTTATGGAACGGTTGAAAAGAGCAAGAATGATGAATGTAAATAAGCTAATTATTGATGGAGACTCTAAGTTGGTGAGGGAGTGGTTGCAGAGTGGGGAGGCAACCCTATGGCAGTACAGAAATGAGCTAAAAAAGTTCTTATGGTAGACTAGGGAGATGAAGTGAGACTTCAATGGGTTCAATGGACAGCCAACAGCATGGCTGATGAACTAGCCAAGCAAGGGGTGGGGAGGGAGCAAATCTTTTGGGGACAATTGTAAGTGAAGTTGTATAGGGAGATAAAAACTTGTCACCTCTTCCACTAATGCTTGTAATTTGTAATTCTTAATTTGCATTAATAAAATGCCCAGTTATTGATAAGAAAAAGGAGTCTCTAGTTGAATGTCTCATAGAAAAAATTGAGCATGGCTTTCTGGTTTTCTATCCCAGTAGATTCCAAAATCTTACTTTTTCCAACTTTTCTAACAGTTTGTAAGCTGCAATATTCCAAATCTAAATTCTATAAATGGGTCTTATACTTGCCATTTCATGCTTGGAATAGGGATGATTGCCCCCTCCCGCCTCAGTAATCTCTATTTTGTTCTACTCAAGGTTTTTGAACTGCCATTGACCCGGATGGTTGAACTGTTGACCGTTTGACCTGGGCAGCAGTTAATGGTTTGAAATTAAAATTAATTTTGATTAATTTAATAGAAAAATAAAATAAATAAAAAGACATTTCAGTTCATACTTTCTTTACTGAGTCTTCTTTCTTGAGAGAAAACTCAACTTTCAATGACTCAGGACATCCGCAGCAGCAATCCAGGGCTATGGCCAAGGTGACTATCAACTGCCTCTTATCTCTTGCGCGGTTACAGTGATGAGCCAAGGCTGCCATTTATAGTGATGAGCGAAGGCGACAATCAACTCCCTTTATGGCTTGATCTCTTCCACCAGTGATGCCATTTGAAACGGGAAATATTTTGATCCCTTTTTTTATTTCCTATGATGGTTGGAAAGTAAAATTTCCAGTATTTGACATGGAAACAAAGGCAACCCACAACCTATTTTTGGTATGCAAGAGGAATGAGAGGTAAAAGCTTCAAAAGGGTGGATTGGTCATCTAAGTAAAACCATCAATCACTTTGTCCTGTTTTTCTTTTTTTAATTCTCTTTCTTTAATATAAAATATAAATAAAAAAATGAAAGGTACCTAGCATTTTCCAAATTCATCATAGGTCTTAAAAGTTTGACTGAACCTGTACAGCATAATGTTGGCAGAATATAGCTGTTATTATTAAAAAAATATATAATGGTAGCTATTTTCTTAATAAAAGGAAAGGTGCACAGCATTTTCCAAATTCATCATACGTCAAAGAAATGTGACTGGGTCAGTACTAAACAGCAATGTTTGCACATTATAACTGTTATATTAAAAAAAACAAAGGAAACTACTTTCTAAATATTAGATATTTTATAACTATATTTATGACATCACGGGTCCTGTTCAACCCGAACACTTGAACTGCTAACCTGGAAACTGGAGGCCAAAGTGGTTCAATTTGCAGGTTGGTTTTTAATACCTTTGTTCTAAGTTATTTTTCCGTTGGTTCTTAATCATTCTGTTTTGTTTCTATTCCATTTTCTGCCATGTAGTGGTGACATTCTTCTCTTTTAGCAGGTGTCATGTTGGCATTCAAGAGCTTCCAAAAGATTCTCCTTTGGGGAGATTGAAAGGAAGTGACAATGTGGTATGCTCATTAATTCATTTGAATGTTTCTAATAATCATGCCATAGTAAATCTGTTTGTAAAGTCTTCCAATAAAATGTGCAAAACAATCTTTTCATAAATTGAGTTCATGAATTGTTCATATTAAAGATCATGGAAAATCCATTTAGAGCAGGCGTACATGTCACTTTGAATTGGATCTCCTGTCAGCAAGCTCAATTTTTTTTTTCATAACAAATTTTATTATTTATTAATATTAAATAAGAGAAATGCAAAAAAGTGGATGTTGAGAATTCATCCATAGGTATTATGCAAAAAGAACTTCTCATATAATATCAGAAAATAAAGAAGAATAATAAATGATGACATGCTGATTTGGAGAGAGTAAGATGTGAGTGTGTGCCTTTATCACTAGCATTTGTTTGATTCTCCGATTGATACATCAAATTAGATAACTACCCGACTATAAACAGCAACAAAATACATGATGAATTTAACTGGCTTCCATGAAATCATGGTTTTCCCACTTCCATTTCGATACTGTTATTGCTCCCCTCCAAGGTGGTCATAAATGTCAATCATGCCCAGTTTTCTTACATTATGATTCGGCTTCAATTTGACAGCTCCTTTTATAAAGGTATCTACCAACTTGATCAGATGCTACAAAACAAAGGTGGACTTGATCAGATGCTACCAACTTGATACACCTTGATATGCTTAGTCCTATTATGCTAAATTGGATTGTATGCAATATTAATTGATGTTTGACTATACAGTACAAAATCATAAATCTATCATACTCAACTCGCAACTCTTTCAACAATGCCCAAACCTACAAAGTCTCTAGGATACCTTGAGCCATAGTTTTGTTTTCAGCCTCTAAACTAGTTTGAGCCACAATAGACTATCCCTTGCTCCTGCATGACACTAGATTTCCACCAATAAGAGTACAATTTGTAGAGGTGGAGCATCTTCATCATTGATCCAACCCAGTCTACATATGTGAATGCCTCATTCTTCATGTCAGAATTCTCTGCTAAGCTTCCTCTTTTAAGTTAAGATTCTCTATAGCAACCAAATGGACATCTATAACAGTATGCATGAATTGGCTCACCACACTGACTGCATAAGAAATGTTAGGTAGAGTCATGCATATAAAAGCCTGCCAATTAGACACCAAAACATCCTTTTATCTTCAAGTAGTTTTCCTGTTGAACAAAACAACTTGTAATTTGGACCAATGATTTTATTAGCTGCCTTAACTCCTAACTTCCTTGTTTCTGTTAACAAGTCCAAGATATTTTCTTTGTGAGATAAATATGCCATGCTTTGATCTGGCTACTTCCATGACAAGGAAATATTGAAGCTCCCCGTCTCCTAAGTCTTTAATATCAAACTTACAAACAGAAATTGCTTGAACTTCTCTATCTGTGAAATGTTGTCTCTACTATATCAACAACATATACACTGAAAACTGTAAGCAATGGATCCTCCCTATTGTAACTTGTGTATTAGTGATGCAGGGATAAACTAGTCACTTTGCTCCATTATGCTCATTCATTCTAATAAAATAATCAGTGGGTATTGCCACTCATACCTTTTGTCTCTCTCAATTTCGTGTCTCTTCCCTCTTTACTCTCTATTCCTATGGCTGACATTCTGACAACATGGTAACAGAGCAGGTTCAACTATAGATCTAATTGATCTCACTTTCTTGATCTTCTATTGTTTCTACTGTGCTGGTGAGTGGTGATTAAAACAAGGCAGATCTAAGACTTCTCTTGGACTGATGGAAAACAACATATTTCTTTTCTCTATTTTTTTCCTTTGTCATAGAACCAAGGATATTTCTTGTGGGAGTTGAGACCTATAATGGAGGTTTAAGGACCTTTTTGGAAATGTTTGATCTGATTATCAGTTCATACGGTGTATAGCAGTTTCTTTGTGGCTGAATACATGAGGGTATCCCTGAAAAGTAGAAGGTGAGACTTTAGTCTCTACAACAATCATTCATGCTCATGTATTTACAGACCAGAGAAAACTAAGAAGTCTTCCATGGTTTGACTGGAGGTAATGTTTGTGCAGACCATTCCATATCCAGCAGTAAACTGAAATGTCTTTCTCTTTGGTGGACAGATTTATGGACAACTGATTAGTGTTTAATGCTTAGACAGAAATGTATTTGCTAGTTGTTGGTACTCAATGGTGGTTTGTTTTGACTGGTATAATACTTATTACTGCATGTGCTTTATTTTGGAACTTGTTGAGTGATTGATGTGAATGATATTGTGCCTACCTAACAAGTAATGTTATGTGGAAAATGTGGATTTTCCGATTTCTAGTCCTCCTGAGTGATTGAATTACTTGGAATGGTCCAAGTGCACGTGTTTTGTTTTGGAACTTGTTGAGTGATTGATGTGAATGATATTGTGCCTACCAACATTACTTGTTATAGCTTGAGCTACTAGAGTTATAAAAAGTAATGTTGTGGAAAGTGTGAACTTTCTAATTTCTATCCCTCCTCTTGATGGATTGAATTACTTGGAATGGACCAAGGATGTTAAGTTATTTGTGGGAGGAAGAGGAAAACTTGGGTACTTAATTAGTAGGATTGCTGAACCCCATGGTAGTAGCCCCCTGCACATGAAAATAACTATGTCTTAAAGAGTATACAATTGATAGATCTGTAGTCCTTGATGTGTTTGTTAATGAATTGAGTAGACCACACCAAGAAGAGAGATGAAAGGAGACAAGAGCAATGTGACAATAGAGCAATGTGAAAATTGAGAGAATTGTGGGGAAGCAATAGATGCGATTCCAAGAGTGTTAGGCACTTAGGTGGTGTGGGAAGTAGAGTTGCAAACATGGAGAGCAGAGGCTTTGTGGAGATTGCACGATGGAGGAAGTCCTTGAGAATAGAAGCTAAAGATTTTCTTTTCGAGGAGTTGAAGATTAAGGGACACTCTAGCCTAAAGATTCGGGAAATGAAGAAGGCTATGGTCTTGGTTCAAGGACAGGAGATGGTTGAATGGCTGATGGAGTTTGTGTTGGAGGCAGCAAATAGAGGCAAAAAACCAAGTAGGCAGGAATGGTCCTTGGAGACAGGAAGAAGTTACCTGTTGGAGTGTAAAAGAAACTCAAAAGGTTCATACATCTCTTTGTCTGAATTTTTTGCTAAAGGTAAGAAGCAAATGATCTGCTTTCCTCAAGAAAAAAATGGTCAAGGATGGAAGGAGGTTGCCACAGTGTTAAAGACTAATGCTGAGGTGCAAAAGAAGGATATTTTTGTTATGGCACACTGTCAGAGCCTCCCCACAGTGATTGTCAATGTAAGGAAAGAATGTTGGGAGGACATGATGGTGCTAGAGGCCAGTAGTCCAATCTTGGAGTGGAGGAAAGTTGCTGATCTGTTAATACAAAAATTGAACCTGAGAACCACCTTTATCCTGACCCCATTTAACAGTTTTAAGGCTTTTACTTGATCCTGTTGAAAATATGATTGAAGTTAAAGCTCTGAGCTTTCAGGATGCATTAGGTTCTTTTACTTTGTTTAAGTGGTCTCCTTCGTCGAACTCCAAGTTCTTCTCAGTGGAAGATGGTATGATTATTCAAGTGATTGGGCTGCCTTTCCACTTGTGGAATCATGAGATAGCAGCCTCCATTGCAATGTTATGTGGTGCCCGTCTTGATGGAGAGTTTTGGGGAGACCTACGGTCGGAAGCCTTGTTGTTGAGTGGAGTTAAGCCTGAAGATATACCCAGAAAGATAAGTATTAATGTTGAAGGGGTTTTTCATCCGGTGTGGTTGGCCTCCTCCATTGAAGCTAGTCTATGGAGGGAGGCTTGATAGGTTGAGGATGAAAGGAAAGAATGGCTAGAGCTATGTGGCAAGTTGGGGGTAGGGCACTCAGAGAAAGTTAAGACTTTCACAAATTTGGATAGGCAGCCATTAGGACTGTCTAAAGGTTTCGGCAGACAGGAAGGTCAAAATGGCAAAGGTCAAGGAACAGAGCTAGGAGGTCAACTATGTGGAGAGCAAGTTTTCAGTAGGGAGGGCGGTAAATCTTATACTCAGGTGGTAAAAGGAGGTGAAATCTCTGATTCAAAATCAAGTTACAAAAGGAAGGTTAAGGAATCAGACCGGGTTGAACCAAAAAAGGGTGAACCTGATTTCGGGGTAAGGGGCACTGAGCGTGACTTTGTGAAGACTCACGTGCCAAAGCTTATTAGCTCGAGTGCGCCTCAAAATTTTGATGGGCCTGCTCAAAGAACAAAAGGTGGGCCGCGAATCAAGTTGGCCCAAGCCAAGGCTCAGGTAAGTGGGTCACGTGACTCACTTAAGTCACACACGCCTGGGAAGGGGAGAGCTCCAATAGGTGGTAGGAACCGTCTATCTCCCTCATCGTCGAGCTGTTTCTCTCAGGGTTGTGAGTGAGTAGCAGCATCGGCCTCGACCTACCTGCAATAGGTTTTGGCCAAGAGGTCAAATATTCTTTCTCCGGACAGGCGGAACCCCGGAAGCATGAAACGACGAGATTTTGAGCTTCTTGAAGACAATGAAGACACAAATGAAGGTGGCAATGATGAAGATTCGACTGATACAACGAGTTTGGGAAGTACTGATTTGCAAGAAAACGTGGATATGTTACAGGAAGGAAGCTTCAATACCGAGGTTCCATTCTTAGAAGGAATCTCTCAAGAGGAAGAAGGGGAGATGAGGATAGAAAGTACGACTTCAGACGTTGAGCTTATCACACTCCCCTTCCATGAGGGAGCAACTACAACCTCTCAGAACACAAACAGAGTTGGTATAAAGGCACAAAAATTTCCGGTGGACTATGAAGATAGGTCAGAAAGGAAGGAACAGGAACAAGCTTCTCTGGTGGCACGACTTGACAAAGGTGAAAATTTAACTTAACCACCTCACTGCAAATGCCAACTAAGGGGACAAACTTGGCACTACCTGTAATTTCTCAGATGCAAGCCTCATTTCTTCTTCATTCTCCTACTCTGCGATCAGGTGTGGGTGTCCATTCGGTTTCGGTTACTGATATGTGTGTTCAGCCTGTCACAAATACTCTAAATTCCCATCTTGAAGGAGCAAATTTGGTGGCTAAAGGAAGGGATGAAGGTGTCGGTGGAAATCATGAACATAAGAAGAAGGAAGAATTAAATTGTTATAAAGGTGTGGGGGAGGAGGTGGAGAGAATATGGAAGCTAATCTGTACAGAATGTGAGGAAATAAGATTGAAGGAAGATTACTTGGAAAGGAATTTTCAGAAGAAGGGACTGCCTAGTGAGGAAGGAGAGGGGGTTGAAATAGAAGGCGATAAGAGGACAAAATTGAATTCTAAAATAGGAAGAGATTATCAAAAGGTTGACCTTGGGGTGGGGAAAGAAGTAGTTCAAACATACCATAGGAAACCTGAGAAAAAAAAAGAGGAGAAAAAGGAGCATAGAAAGAAGAAAAGGACTGAGATGCAACGACTAATATTTGACATTGAGGCTGATATTGAGTTTAGCGAAGGGGGAGAGAGGAGGAAGAACTCTAGGTGAGGAGTTGACTTCAGGAGGGACTTTATTGAAAGTGTGATCATGAGGATTATCAGTTGGAATGTGAGAGGTTTGCGAATTGCTAGGAAAAGGAGGGTTATAAAGGATTTATTCACAAGAGAGAAGCTTGACATTGTGATGGTGCAAGAGACGAAGCTCTCTGAACTGGATGGAAGATGGATAAGAGGCTTTTGGAGGATTGATGGAAGATGGATAAGAGGCTTTTGGAGGATTAGGTGTGTTAGTTGGTCCTCGGCTCCATCTTGGGGTGCCTCGAGAGGAATTGTCATCGTTTGGAAGAATGGGGTAGTGGAAGTAGTGGAGGAGCTAGTGGATAGATACTCTGTCTCCATTAAATTCAAGAATGTAGAGGATGGGTTTTGTTGTGTGCTTACCAATGTGTACGACCCTAGTACCTGTAGAGAAGGAAATGAATTGTGGGAGGAATTGTATGCAATTCGGGGTTTATGGGATGGACCTTGGTGTTTGGGAGGGGATTTTAATGTCACAAGATACTCAAAGGAATCTAGCATTCATGCCCAGTCAATTACAACAAGAATGAGGAAATTTAATGGGTTTATAGAAGATTGTGAGCTAAAAGAAATTCCATTGCTGCAAGCTAGATTCACCTGGTCTAACTTTCAAGATAATCCACTGTGTTCAAAACTGGATAGGTTTCTGTTCAACCTAGAATGGGAAAACTACTAGGGGAACTTGGACTCTAGAGCGTTGCCTATGGTCACATCAGACCATTGTCCCATCAAGATTGGTGTGGAATCCCTAGTTAGTGGACCTAAACCATTTAGGTTTGAGAATATGTGGTTAACTCATCCTGGTTTTGAAAGCATAGTGAAGGATTGTTGGAACAAGGAGTTAAGGGGAATAAAGTGGAAAGGAATCAAATTTCATAAGGAGTTGAAGAGACTGAGAGTCCAATTGAAGGAGTGGAATGAAGATCATTTTGGTAGGGTAGAGGAACAAAAGTTGAGCCTGGTCACACAAATAGAAAAATCAGATGAAAAGGAAGCCCAAGGGTTGTTGAGGGAGCAAGATAGAGAATCAAGAAGGCAATTGAAGAAGGGCCTAGAAGAGGCTCTACTCAAAGAAGAGATTTGCTAGAGGTAGAAGTCAAGGCACAAGTGGGTTAAGGAGGGGGATGGGAATACTAGGTTCTTTCATGAGTTGGCAAATGGTAGGAGGAAGAACTTAGTGGCTAGACTAGAACTAGAAGGGCAAGTAATTACCAATTAAGAGGATATAGCTAGGGCCTTCGTAGATCATTTTAAATCCATCTCTAGTAGGTCTTTGAATGAGAGGGTGCGTTTGGAATGGCCGGGATTAGAGGGAGAAAAAGCAAGGTGGTTAGAAAGGAATATTGATGAAGAGGAGATCAGGAGGGCAGTGTTTATGATGGATAGAGCTGAGGCGCCAAGTCACGATGGATTTACTGTGGCTTTCTACCAAGATTGCTGGGACATTTTGAAAGAGGATTTGTATGCTGCTGTTGAGGAATTTTTAGAGAATCATATAGTAAGTCAGGGAGTCAATGCCACTTTCTTGGCCTTAGTCTCTAAGAAATCAGATGCTATCCAACCTAAGGATTTCAGGCCAATTAGTTTGGTAACTAGCATTTATAAAATCTTGGCTAAGGTGTCGTCTTTGAGGCTTAAAGCAATTCTCCCGTCCTTAATAAGCCAAGCCCAAGGAGCCTTTGTACAAGGGAGACAGATAGCAGATCAAATCCTAATTGCTAATGAGTACATGGAGGATATGAGAAGATCTAAAAGAAAAGGCTTTGTCTGTAAGTTGGATCTAGAAAAGGCCTATGATTTGGTGGACTGGCACTTCTTGGTCGAAGTATTGAGAAATTGTGGATTCGGGAATAAGTGGTGTAGTTGGATTTTTGGATGTATCAGTTCCTGCCATTACTTTGTCTTGGTTAATGGAATGGTGAAGGACTTCTTCCCAGCCTGTAGAGGTATCAGGCGAGGAGACCCTCTATCACCCTTCCTCTTCACTCTAATAGCAGAGGTGCTTAGTAGAATGATCTCAAAGGCTGATAGATAAGATGTGATTAAAGGGTGGAGAATAGGGAGGGATGGTATTCCGGTCATCCATCTCCAATTTGCAGATGATATTCTGATTTTCTGTGACGGGGATGATATTGAGAGAGTGAGGAACCTCAAGGAATTGGTTAAAAGCTTTGAGAGATTATCAAATTTGAGTGTCAACTTCGAAAAGAGTTGTGTAGCTTGTGTTAACTTGGAGGATAGGGAGGTGGAGTTTATAGCAAGAAGTTTAGGTTGTTCTATCTCGTCCTGGCCTATGACTTACTTGGGGCTTCCGTTAGGGGTAAACCCTAGGGAGAGTAGTTTTTGGTGTCCAGTGGTAGAGAGGTTCCAAAAGAAGTTAACTTAGTGGAGGAAAAACTACTTATCCTTGGGGGTAGAATCACGTTGATAAGAGCCACACTTGCTAACTTACTAACCTATTTCCTGTCTGTGTTTAGGATACCACCTAGGGAAGCTAAGAAGCTAGAGAAGTTGATGAGAGACTTTCTATGGGAGCCAGGGGAGAGTAAAAAGGATCACTTGATAAAATGGGAGGTGGTTTGCCAAAATAAAGAGGAAGGGGGATTGGGGTTAGGGAATTTAATTAAAAAAAATAAAGCATTGCTGGGGAAGTGGCTATGGAGGTGGCTAGTGGAGAGAGAGAGAGACTTTGGCATGAGGTGGTGGGTAGTATTCATGGCCGCTTAGAAAACGGATGGGATGCTAGAGTATCACGGCGGGCAACCTTGGCAACACCTTGGAAAGCTATTCATGGCATTCATCAATTCCTCAGTTTTGTTAGGTATGATGTTTGTAATGGTAACTCAGTCCTATTTTGGGAGGATACTTGGGTGGGAGAGGTTCCATTGAAGGACCTTTTCCCTTCTATGTTCTCTGTTTCAAGGTACAAAAAGCATGTTGTGTCAAAGTTTTTTTCCATTATGAATAACCCATTAACACCAAATTGGGACTTTGGGTTTCGTAGAGGTTTAAGGGAAGAGGAGATTGTGTCTCTCACAAATCTGCTAAGTCTACTTCATACAGTATGTTTGGACCCTTCTGAACCTGATATTCGGATTTGGACACCCCAGCAGAATGGATCCTTTTCATGCGCTTCTTTCTTTAAATCCATTACTCAGTCTACCCCCAACCAGCCTTTCCCTTTTAAGGAAATTTGGTGCAAGCCTGTTCCCCCTAAGGTTTTGGCTTTTTGCTGGGAAGTGTATTATAGGAAAATAAACACCTTTGACACTCTCCAAAAGAGAAGACCTTTTCTCTGTCTCTCACCTTCCTGGTGTATTCTTTGCAGGTCACATGGTGAGGACTGTAACCATATACTGATATCTTGTTCATTTACTGCAGAGTTATGGGAGTGACTCTTCTCTTTGTCTGGGTGCAGGTTGGTTAGGCCATCTGATGTAAGTTTGTTCTTTGATCCTGCTTTCTTCCCTTGGCGGCACAGAAGAGGAAGAATTATGGGGAGGTGTGCAAGAGCAGCGCTGATTTGGTCCGTGTGGGAAGAAAGGAATGCCAGAATTTTCCAAGAGAAGGAGAGAAGCCCAGAAGAGATGAAGGACTGCTTTCTAAATAGGGTGATCTTTTGGCTAAAATAACTGAATCTATTCCATCAATTCTCATTCAATGATGTATGGAAGAATTGGTTAGCAGTGGCTAATTGCTCATCCATAAAAACTAAAGTGAGCATGGCTTGGGAACCCCCTCCTGAAAGATTCTTGAAGCTGAATTTTGATGGGAGTCATCTTGGTAATCCTGGTCCATTAGGGGTGGGGAGGGGTAATAAGGAATGAGAGTGGGGATGTGGTTCTTATTTTCTCAGGACCCATAGGAGTTGGAAACTTTACTAGGGCGGAACTTGCTGCTGCTATCCAGGGAGTACAATTAGCAGTGCAGATAGGCGTGGAACAGTTGATAATATAAGGGGACTCCAAGGTGGTAGTGGGCTGGCTACAAAATCCGGAACCTGTAGTGTGGTGTTTTAAGAATGAAATTAAAAAGTTCAACTGCCTAATAAGAAGCTTGACAGTGAGAATACAATGGGTGGGTTCAATTGTAGACTGAATCTGTTTTCTATTGTTTGTCTTTCTTCCTACTGGTAGGAGAGGACGCAGCTTGTGCCTCTCCAAGGGAAGCTTGTAACTGCACCAGTTTTTTAATGAAATTGATCCTTTTTAATTAGAAAAAAAAAATTGAGAGAATTGTCATAGGGATGTGTACACTGCTCCCTCAAAAGAAAAGAAAAATTACAAATATACCTTCCACTTAAGACCATAGTAACCTTGGTACCAAACCAGATTAGAATCATCCGATGGAACTATTGTTAATCCCAGATCTGCAACCTTTACAGCATAGATGTAAAAGGGCAAGACACTTGACTGGCTCTTGTATCATGCAATTGAAGAACTCAGAGTTCATCTGAATCTTGGCAGAGGTCCGATGTGTCTTTTTATCATCTGAAGCTTGACTTAGAGTTCATGTATATCACTCTAGAGGAGGACCACCTATTTATAAGTGTGGACTCCATTCAACATTAAAAAATATTACTGTTAGAGCATCTCCAACGGTAACAAGATAAACTTGGATTTAGTCTCGCATGGACCAATTCAGCCTGTTGGGTCAGGGACAAGTGTCCCACTAGGTAGGATTATATGCCCCAGATTTCTCAACTACCTAGCCAAACTATTGGCCACACCAAGCATGTGTTATGCTGACATGGAAATGGTTTGTTCAGTGCAAACAAATGTAAAACATGCAGCAAACAGATAACATAAACATAGAAGGAAATTAACAACTAAGTTATCAGAGGAAAAATGTTTTTACCCATTAGTGTAGGCTAAGCCATTGGCCGTAGGATTTGTCCATACACCAAGGTTGTTCCATTTGAGGGCATCTGGCCACTCGTACTAACAACTATCTGGTCAACTAGGGCACTTCATCCCAGGAACCCATGAAATACACCCTTGAGAAATGAGATAAATCATCAATGAACAACAAGAAATAATAATATCCATCAATTGTAGGAATATGATAGGGATTCCAATTGATCAAAAAAAAATGATAGGGATTCCACATATTGCTAAGCACAATCTCAAAAGGAATATTTGATCCTTTATTATTAGAATGAAATGAACTTCTACGATATTTTTAAGTTGCCTTAACACTAAACAAGCTTAAATTCAAGAAATAGCTAACTCAGAGAAGGAAACCACAAATAACTTAAACGAGTATGCCGCATCATTACTCAATTCGCCAACTCTAACACTGTAGTCCTAATACCTTGCTCTTCTTGGGTGGACATCTCTCCTAGGTGGAGCATCAAGTAGGTATATATATCCCATTTGCCTCATAGCTACTCTCGATCACTTTTTTAGATCCTAAAACTTAGAATGACATGGGGAAAATGTCACTAAGTAGTTTAGGTTTTTTAACAATATTGCTAATAGATAACAAATTTGTACTAAGCTAAGGAACATGTAAAGTAGACGGGAGGGTTAAGCTGTCAGGCATGCTAATGTTCCTTTTCCCAAATATAGGGGCTAGATTATCAGAAATGAAACTCGTCTTTCCCACAATTAAGATGATAATAATGAAATAGGGAGGAGAGACTGGTCATGCGATTAAAAGCTCTAGATTCTATGATCCATGGAAAGTTTGGATTATCTAGGTAAGAAGCATGATTTACATTGGCCTGTGTTCTTGAGTGGGCACAGACTAAGGTAGAAAGAACATTCCTAGAGAAGCTCTAGTCGTACTCTCTAGTTGTGCCAAGTATTTGCTTTACTTTTCGAATTTTACTCGAGTAGTGGCAAGCATCTCTGGAGAAGGAAGACAAGTGTTTCCCTTTCCTGCTAAAGAAGTGTGGGGTTAACCAGTTCCAACTAGGATAGGGGCACTTTTCTGAGAAACAACTTTGGAAAGAATTGACACTTGCGATAAAATTCAATGAAAGAAGGCTTTTTGGTGCTTGTCTCCTAACTGGTGTACTCTTTGCAAAGCCAATAGTGAGTCTTGTTACCACTTATTTATCTCCTGATCCTTTGTTTCTTCTATTTGGGTTTGGTTTCTTTCTCTGTTTGGTTGCACGTGGACTCCCCCATTAAACATACAAAGCCTTTTCGACTCTTTTGCTAGTAGCTGGACTATGAAGAGGGGAGAATCCTGTGGAGGTGTATAAGAGCAGCGGTTTATTGGACAATTTAGGAAGAAAGAAACCAAATAATTTTTGCCAAAAAAGAGAGAAGTAGAGAGGCAATCATAGAGGTGTTCACTTTTAGGGTGGCCCATTGGGTAAAGACAGTGAGGTTGTTTAATGACATTTCCATAGAGACCATTTTGAATAATTGGTAGGAAGTATCAGCCTTAGCTCCAAGCAGAAGCATTTCTCAACCTCATGGTCTCCACCTTGTGCAGGCTTTATCAAGCTCAACTTTGATGGCAGCAGTGAAAGTAACCTAGGGCCTTCAGGAGTTGGTGTTTTTAGGTCGGAGGAAGGTTCAATTATAGCTCTGTTTCTGGCTCAGTTGGTGTTGGGGACTCACTGAGAGCTAAAATTTTGGCCTTGATAGAGGGTGTTAAAAAGGCTAAGGAACTAAATGTTAATCGGTTAATCATTGAAGGAGATCCAAAAGTGGTAATAGGTGGTTAGGGAAGTAAGATGATGGATTGTGGGCATATTATCAATGAATGAAGACAATTCAAGTGGCTAACTCAAGGTATGGAAGTGTGTTTGTAGTGGGTTAAAAGATGTGCCAACTCATTTGCAGATGCACTTTCCAAACAAGGGGTGGGAAGAAATCATTTGTTTTAGGATACATTGTAATTTTCTCTTTGGGGGAGAGTTAAGAGAGTTTACCTGCCCCCACCATTGTATTTGAATTTTATCTTTTTATTCATTAATGAAATCCTTTTGTTATTGACAAAAAATAAAAAAATAAAAGGAAGAGCAAGTGGTACAGGTGCAGATATGGAGACAAATGAGGATATTAATTTGCCACTAGTAGTTTCCATGTGCGCTTCTTGGGATTCCTAAACCTTTCTGGCTTCAAATTTGAGCGTAACTTCCAGCATGCCTTCCTGGTATGCTTTGGCTTTTACAATTGTCATAAATCACTTCCTTCTTTTCCTCACCTTCATGATCAACTAGCACTGCTAATGTCTTGGGTTTCATGGCAACATGGGTTGAATAATCAGGAGATGGTCCCTGTAGCATTACATGCCTTCTGTTCTCCTCATTGTGCACAATTGAGTAGGCTTGTGACAAGGTGGCATCATCCTTGGTGAGAATGTGTTGTCTGGTAGTGTCATGCTTCTAATTTAATTTGACAAGAAACTTAAAAACACTATTGTGCTCCAATTTTTTGAAAGCTATAGCACCCCTGGAGCTCTCCCATTTTACATCTCTTAGATGATCAATTTATTGCAGGGTAGACTGAGTTTAGAGAAATATAATACTAGAAATTTCAAACCCTTTCAAATTATTTATTTTGCTCCTAAGCTGATCTGCTTTGGCCACATTTATTGCCTAGAAATAGGTTTCAACAGCACTATTTCAGATTTCTTGTCATGTTTTAGCCACAAATAATTCCTGGTAATGTGAGGTTCCATCAAATTCATAAGCCATGACATCACCATATAAAAAAAGGACAGCCCAGTGCATGAGGCTCCCGCCAATGTGGGGTCTAGGGAGGGACAGATGTACGCAGCCTTACCCCTGCACACACACAGAGGCTGTTTCCACAACATTAACATATAATTCTCTTATGTCCATAATCCATATGATATGTAGTGGATTTGTGGGAGCTGGCTTTGTCAAATGTTCAAATAGTGGAGAAACTTTGTTCAGAGGTTGGGGATCAGTTTCTGGGTTGGATTTTAATTTTCCATGATTTTTTTAATGTTCCAAAGGAGTCTTTTGGTTTTTTTTTTTTTTTTTTTTTGTTCAATATTGGAGATTGTGAAAGGGATAATGAAACATATTGTTTAGTTTTTCTTTTTCTTATTGGGTGATTTCTCACCACCTATTGTTTTGAATTGATGTACCTATAATTTTATCAACATATCCCAGCTTCCCACATCCTCCAATGAAGATTCTTACCGATTGAACCCATTCCAGATGAGAGAACTCCGGTCATCCATGTTTAATAGTCAGGGCTGTCAAAAAGGCTCTCCTTGTGTGCATGTTAGTTCATGCAGCCATGCATCCAGCACCGGTGCTGTTTCACAAAGTTTGTGTGAACTAATGTGTCTTGTGGGAAGAACCCTGTTAACAGCCCATGTTGTCAAACTTGGACAACCAAAATTTTCTCATTCCAGATATTTGGCACCATCTAGCATTATAGTAGTCACTGATGCGCTGGGGATCTTACAAAGTACTGCTTATAATAAAATTCTGATCCTTAACTCCTCTAGAAATATCCATGTGATATAATCAACTCCAACAATACCTTTGTATAACTAGGGAACCAATAGAAACAAGAACCTTGACCTACAATGACAGCTATCAAAAAGATTCTCAGGGTTATCCAACTCCAACACCAAGTTAGAAGGGGAGAAATAGGGAGCACTTTCTTCAGTCACCTCAGAGAACTTCCCAAAACAAGTGGTAATCTCAATAGAAGAGTAAAACTGACTGAAAAAAATCCCAAGTACCAAACAAAATCTGTCTCTAGGGTCTTCAATTGTGAAAGCTTCTCCTATCTCTGGTTTCCGATTTTTTTGGGCGTATAATCTCCATAATCTCTTAGGCATTCAATCAAACCAGACTTCTCTTCAAAATTTCCTCAAAACCAGGCAAAATAATCTTTCCTTGATCAGCCTTGTATTCTCTCATACACACTACTGATCCTAGTTGTGTATGGTTCCTACACACAGAGAAGATGGAACCTTGCACTAATACCAACTTGTCATAGAATATCAGAAAACAATGAAGAAAATGCAGATCATAGGTTACTGGACAAGAGAAGGAGAAAGAAGAGAATGAAAACTATTTTGGAGGGAAAGCATGAAGATGTGGGTGTGTGCCCCTATCATTGGCACCGATACAGCTGTCTAATACATCAAATTTTATAGATACCGTTGTTATAGATAGAAAACATAATAAAGCTAACCGATTTCCATGAAATTGTGAATCAATTGAACACTCATTGAAAATGCAAAAAGAAAGGGTACAAAACTTAAATCAGTGATCGATAATATCCTGCTATTTTCTATCAAAGTTGACCCTATGTCCTTGATCTCCTTAAGCGCCAAAGACCAATTAATTACAGATGAATTGATATCCATGTGAACTCTATGGCTAGGTCTTCTCAGCAAGTTATCCTTTCAAAACTTTTGTTCTTTGTTGAACAGACAATGGAGAATTGATGGCATAAAAAATTTCTAGCCTACTTGAACTCTAAGGTGTACAGAAATAACTTGATATGAACTTAATGAAAGTTCTTTAAATAATTGTCTCTTATAAATTATTCAGATTATAATTTCATAGTGCATGGAAGAAGAAATGGTTTCAACGGACAATCTAAGAACTATGAACTCTGAAGATAAAAATAGTTGTCCATTAGCTTTATGGAACCATATGAGATTTTATCAAAGGACTCTCTATAACACTTTAGTAACTTTGATGATTGATCTTGCAGTTGGAAGTTTACAGTAGATGCTATAGCAAGCAGCCATTGGTTATTCAAGGTGCTGGAGCAGGGAATGACACTACAGCAGCTGGAGTCCTTGCCGATATCCTTGATATCCAGGATCTGTTTTCATGAGGGCTTTACCTTAGGAATTATGATAGGCGGGTAGATGAATAGATATGTGCAGGAGCAGTAGTTTCTCTCTCTCCCCCATGGTGTGTTATCAATTCAAACATAAAGTGCTGAGTTCTGGTTTCATTGTCCTTGAAGGCTGGTCCCTTTCATCTTTCCGCCACTGACTGCCTCAAACCCAATAGTGATGTTACTGAACACAGCACTGCCTCATGGCATTGAGAACTTTTATTTTTCAGGTTTTTAATTATTTGATTTTTTTATGTAGTTTCTTAAAGGGCAAAAGTGGATTTCTGAGAAAATATAAGACAAATACAATGTCAAGTCAAATGGTATATCAAAGATAATTAAGGGAGGGGTATTATTTGTCTGATGACATCATTTCACGTGGGAGGTTTAAGTCCTATGACAAATCACAAGGGAGGTATAAGTATTTAGGAAAAACATTGGGGGAGGTTCAACTCTTTTACCCAAATTTTAAGTCAATTGTCTAACAAATTTGAGTTCCAACTTCCTACTCAGGTATGTTATGCAGCATGAAAGTCCATGGAAACCTATCCAAATTTGGTCTAATATGGAGCCATCTCTTGATCTTGGTGCATGCAATAGCCAAGCCAATAAAACAAGAATTGTTATTATCAATTGAAACTCATGATGACTGTCATATTGCTGCATTTTCTGGTTTCATTGAGATACTATCCTCCAAAGAGGCACAAGTTTGATAATTTATCCTTAGACTTGAACCTCTAGCAGTCAGCAAGAATGCAAGACTGAAAATCTGCAATATCATTCTGGAGAGCCATGGCAAAGGTTAAATATAGCCATCAACTATAACAAATGCTATATTGAATTCAAAAGAATGGTTAAACATAGTGGGAATCTTTAGAAAATAAGCAAATGGAACATAAAGCAAAGGAAAGAAGATGAAATACAGAGGAGGTTAACGTGGTTTGGCATGAAGCCTACATCCACGGGAGAAAGATAGCAGTTTTCAACTCTTGTTTCACCGAAGGTAAAAAGAAAGTTATTATACAAAGATGCACCTAGAAATACAAGGAAAGAGGACTCAAGCAAGGTTCAAAATATCGATTTGCCGGTATGGGTGTATTGGGCGAATCGATATAGCTTTTGATGTTTTTATTTATTTATTTATTTTTTTTGCAACCGGTTCAGGGGGACTGGTTTAGGGCTCCTCCACCCCTGAATTGGTCAGACCCCCGATACACCCACTGTAGGGGCGTATTGGAGGCAGATGGCCGATACGGTCTAATACGTATCGATAGTTTGAACCTTGGGAGGAAGATATAGGATAATGTGTTTCTTCCTCAAAATAATGCCCCTCAAGTTGGAGTGTGGATGTCATAACTCATAAACACCCAGCTTGCTAGCAACAAGTGAATTGTTCTCTTCCCAAAGATTTGGTAAGCATGTCTGCTAACTGATTCTTGGAAGCGATGGTGCAATCAAACCAATTTGAATTTTTTCACTAACAAAATGGCAATCCAATTCAATTTGAATCGTACGCTCGTGACAAACAGGATTCGCTACCATATGTAGGGCTGCCTTGTCATAATATAAACACATATGCTGTAATGTCATCATGCCATGTTCTTGTTTTTCCAAGATATAGGACTATCTCCTAGAAAAATGCAATAACCATAGAGTTGAGTGATAAGACAAGCAGATCAAAGGAAATTACAATAGGCTTTGACTTAAAGATCACTATGACTTGACAAGAGGGTCTCTTTCCTCGCAGCTGACTTGACGTGATGTAAAACTTGATAGGCAACAGATGTTGCTTCATTATCCACTAAGAAGTTGCACAATAGGTTATGTCAGGACGCATGATAGTTAAATAAATCAAATGATCTATCAATTGTCTATAGTGAGACTGATTGTCTAAGAGATGAGTTCAAATCAGCCTCCCATAACGCCCCACCGCACATCTCCCAATGGTGATATCATTATTTCTGGTATACCATGGGAAAATGTTCAAATGTGCTGTGGGACGTTGTGGGGGGCTGATTTGATCTCCTAAGAGATCCCCATCATCAGAAGTTAATTTGGCATTTTATTCCATCTAAAACACAACTGGCTTTCCACCAAGTAAACCTGCATCATTCAAATTTTCCAAGGCATATTTTTGCTGAAGATAGGAATATTTCATTCTTGGAACAAGCTACTTTAATCCCTAAAATGTATTTCAAGGGGCCCAAATTCTTGATATGGAAATACTTTTCAAGGGAAATTTTGATGGCTTGAATATCAGTGGTGGTATCATTTCTAGGGACAATTATGTCATCTACATAAATCAGAACTATGGCGATAGATGGCTTAATCTACATTTGATTGTTTGAAGCCTGCAATGTTAGATTATCTGATTAAGATGGCTTAATTGTTGTGTGTATTTGTTTACTCTCGAAGAAATTATGGTCCGGATGGATTAATTCTTTGGCCTCTACAAGTTGCATTAATGTTCATTTGTTTTCCAGTGATAGGTTTTCAAATTTCTCTTGCATTTTTTAAGGGTTAATTATTTATATATTTTTGAGGTTTGAGAAAACTACTTATATATGATGGCCCTACATAACACAAATAGGAGACCAGTTTTGGTCAGGGCAAGCCCATACTCACACTGTCCCTATAGCCTCTTGCAACCTTGCAAAAGGAACATCTCCCCATGAAATAAAGCACATAGGTATGAAGATATTTCCATGCAAAGCTGTAAAACCTGCTTGAACAGGCATTGCCCTGACAGAAGCTGAACACCACAAATAGGCCATGCGTTAAGAAAACATTTAGGGTCATTTCAAATGCCCATTAATTTTCTTCATAATCTCATTTTTATTCTCATTTTTTTTTTCTTCCTCTATTTTTTCCTGTGCCATTTTCATAATCCCGTTTTCTTTGTAATAACTACAAGAGGCAAATTAGGAAACAGAAGAGCTTCTAGGGAAAGGCTCATTGACATTTGTCATTATTTGGAGAACAATGTGACTCACCGTGGGAGACCGCATCCCTGAAATTGAAGCCCTCTCAAAGGACATCCATTACAACTCTGAAACACTGCCATCATCGTTCGTTGGTGTTTGCATTAGCGGAGAAGAGAGGAAGAAGGCAATGTCCATTATGGCTCTAAAACACCACTGTTGATTCTCAGTGCTGTTTTGCAGCGAAGAATGGCATGCTTTGAAAATTTAATGAAATGTTAAGGGCTCTTTGGTCTTTTAAGTTTTGTTGCCAAGTTGAAGTAAGATGGTTCTAGCATAACATAGATCATAACAAGTTATTACTAATATAAGCAACCAGGTCAAAACTCTGCAATTTTTGTCTGATCAAAATAACATCCTGAAGGCCCTCCATAAGGAAGCAAAGCCAACATGACAGGGCCTCTACTCTCTCTTCCACAGTCATGGTTCCTGTATGCCAACTAATATTACTGTTGACGAACAATAGTCTACTGTTGCCAAGTTCAAGTAAGATGGTCTAGCAAAGAATAGATCATAACAAGTTATTACTAAAGCAACCAGGTCAAAGCTCTGCAATTTTTGTCTGATCAAATAACACACTGAAGGCCCTCCACTAGGAAGCAAAGCCAACACGACAGGACCTTTAGCTCCATCTTCCACAGTCATAGTTCCTGTATGCCAATTTGGATCAATGTTGACACAATAGTCTACTGTTGCCAAATTCAGGTAAGATGGTTCTAGCATAGAATAGATCATAACAACTTGTTACTAATCTAAGCAACCAGGTCAAAACTCTGCAATTTTTGTCTGATCAAAATAACATCCTGAAGGCCCTCCACTAGGAAGCAAAGCCAACATGACAGGGCCTTTAGCTCCCTCTTCCACAGTCATGGTTCCTGTATGCCAATTAAGATCAGTGTTGACAAAGCCAGGATGCACACAGTTAATATACATGTTGGGGTACTTCTTGGCAAGAACTCTAGTATAGGCATTCAGTGTGACCTTGGAGATGCTGTAAGCGGGCAACATGGTGCACCATCCATTGGCTTCAAGTGCACCTTCTTTTAAATCATGTAGGAACTTGTGCAGTATTCCATCCAATTTTTCTTCTGTTAAGGTTTCCAAGTTACCTAGTTCACTTCGTATTGCATCATTGGGGATCCTCTGTATAAATACAGCATTTCTGTAAGTCATTCTGTTGGCAACATTAACCAAGGATTGGATTCTTTCAAATAAGGCACAGTAGAAGTTTTAGGGGGCCATTTGATAATGGCTGAAGTGACTGAATTGAATGATTTATTATTTGGTCTTTTAGAAGATAAGTTGGGTTGGTTATTATACCCTTGATCCACTAAACAAAGTCATTCAGTTCAGTCACTTCAGCCATTATAAAACAGTCCCTTAGCATGCATATGTTCCAAGCCATGGTCACTTACCTTTAGCTCTGACCTCAGTGAAGACACATTTACAATCCTTGCTCCCGTCACTGAATGCTGGAGGAGTGGGATAAGAGCCTCTGTGACTCTCTTACAGCCATAGTAGTTGGTGTTAAGGCATTCTTCTGCTTTCTCATATGTTTGCTGTATCACTCCTTGCACCAAATTGGTTGCCTTGCCTGAGAGCTGCATTAGCCACAATAACCAATCATTTCTGTAATTGAATCCATCACCAAGCATCATAAACTTACCCATGAGACAGGATTAATGTTTAAGGCTTTTAAACTATCAACATCAACTACAACTCCAGATGCTCCCGCATTATTTACCTGAAGATGATTAAAAAATGTGGATCAATATGGTTGGGTTGGACATCTTTGGCTTGATAGAAAATAAGATAGAAGTAAAAAAAAAAAAAAAAATCTTAAAATATTTTGTGAAATTCCTTAGGCTGCCTTTGTTTGCAATACAAATTTGAACTTGATACAGTTTTTGCACAACATTCAGTTTTTGCATCCGTTTGTTTGAGACTTGGTTTGCACTGTTACTTGTGCAAAATTTGCATTGTTTCATCTCATTTTCAATTATTAACCGTGAAAATTTTGCATCTAAACAACTGATGCAAAATTGGCACCACTTCTAACTTAATTCTCTCATGTAAGGTGTGAACCATATCAAGTTGCTTCCTACCTTATTCCCCTCAAATATATAATTTTCCTCCTAGTTCATTTCTCTTTCATATAATTTGGGGACCACATCAATTTGCTTCCTATTTTATTTACAAACAAACAAAACAAGGTCAAATCTGAAGCAAAAGAAAGGTTCTATTTGGATAAGCTTTTGCTTTTGGTCATTGATCTGTAGAAAACAAAATTGAGCTAAAAAGTGGTCTTGGCATTTGGTAATAGTTGCTTTTAGAACCATTACAATATAAAACCAAAACACTTTTAAGCTCTAGAGCTAAAATTGGGGCATCGTCATTGTGAACTTTAAAGCACAGATCCTGAAGCTTATCCAAACACAACCTAAATTCAACATGTTATACCAGCTATATGGGATTTGCTACAGCAACCCAGTTTCTATCATTCCATTCTATCAAGGGCTATTAACATTCAACATGTTAAACACAGCAACCTGTGTTTTTACTTCTATTTTCTTTATAAAGAGGGATGTAAAGCGTCCATTCATGGTATAGTCACTATGGACTTTATCTTGATCTTGGGACCATATTGGCTATTTGGCATAAGGAGCTGCCACAGTCAAGGGCAAAAGCCACAATAATTTCTAGGACTGCAAGCTTGTTAGGACAAGTGGGATATAACTAGATTAAAATTTGGTTCATTAATATTAGAATTCAAAATCCATTAGATTTGGATTTTGGATATATTTATAAATTAAAATAAAAATATCAGAATTTAAATTTTATTAATAAAATAAATTAGAAATGAATTTGATATTGCATATAATGATGTGAAAAAGACTTCTATGAGACTTGAACCTATGACTAAGTAATGGGAAATAACCCACCCCACCCTGGTGGCAGCGGGATTTAATCCCCAGTCTCCACTACAACCAGCAAGAGACCTCACCAATTTTACCCATAGGTAAATATTGATTTTATAAAGATACAAGAACCAAATGTTTAAATATTTATAAAGATGGCATTGGGATATATGTATTTCGGATCTAATTATAACCAGATCAAAGTTGAATCACCCTAATTCGATTAGATTCAAATTCAAATTTGGAGGAAGGGGTAAATTTTGCAGTTCTAATAATTATGCTTTTGTCAAATTCTAATTTCATCTATGATTGAACTGTTCAAAGTTTCTTATACTTTCTTTGCATCTGGGCTAGTTTTTCAATTGAACAGATTGGGTTCTCCTCTCCCTCCTCTTTTGCTTGTGCATTTGGTAAGTGGAACAAATTAGAGTTCCTCTCCCGTTATCATTTGTTAGTTTTTATTCTATTAACCAATGTCTGAAAAATCCACTGGCTGGTCCTCTGAACCAATGTTGTAAGACACAGAGCGGACAGACGGACCATAAAAGTGGGGGAGTGGGTTTGATTGGTCAATGCTCTCTCGGTCTGAAGTGCAGTGGCTTTTGGTTTTCCAAGGTTGCACTCATAATGACATCCTTTAAGATATGTTTCCTGCAAAACCTGGAAAGCTCAAACTGGTCATGAGTCAGTTTTCCCATCGTCCACTTCAGTATCTGGAGCACTTCAACCAATTTACCTCAATGTTCAGCTCAATCCTCCAAAACAGGCAATTAGGTGGCGTTGTTTGGAAGTGTTTCTGAATTTGGGTCTGAAAATTATTTTAAGATCTAAAATAATAAGATATGGGCCAGGCGCTGAACGCGTTCAGATGCGTTTCAGACCTGATCAAAAGTCCAAAATACCCTCAGATCTCTCTCTCTCTCTCTCTCCCCCCCCCCCTTTTCTTCTTCTTCTGCTTCTTCTTCTTCTTCTTCTTCTTCTTCTTCTTCTTCTCTCATTGTTGCAACTGAATAGTCTAATTTAGGGGTAAAATAGTAAAATTAATGAATTTCAGATGCTAAAGGTTTGATCCAACACAAACAACCTTCTTTATTCAAAGCCGCTAAAAAGTCAAAAAACAATTATCTCTTTTCAGATTTCAAACACTTTTAATATCTTTTTAACTTTTCAGATTTCATATTTTAGATTTATCAAATGCCACCTTAGATAAAAAGGGGCTGATAGCTAGTGTTTGTTTGGGAGGGTTGAAAAGCAATGCTCTGGCTTTCCGAGGTGGGCCTTACATGTACAGCCTATAAAATTATGTTTGGTGTAAAATCTGAAGAGCCCAAATCAACAATCAGTCAATCATTTAAGGGGCTGTCATAGGCCAGGATCAGGCTTAACTTTTGCCAAATTTTAAATGGGTTCGATCGAAAGCCCAAGCCCAAAGCAGTACAAAATGTTTATAGGCCGAAGTGCCGAACCCAAAACTCGGACAGATCTAATCCAGAGCACTAGCGGAATCTTCATCTCAGCCCTCCCAAACGGCTCTAGTGTGCCGAAAGATAAGGGTTTCATATTCTTACCAGTATATCAAGTCTCCCAAACTGGGTTTCCACAAATTTAGCCAGAGACTCCACGCTAGCTGGATCTAGAACATCAAGCTGATGGAAAACAACATTTGATAGCTCTGATTTCATGAGTGATTCTGTCGCTTCCATCCCCCTTTTCTCATCTCTGGCCGTTAAAATCACCGTAATACCTTCCTGTGCCAACTGTCGAGTGATTTCTAGACCTATCCCTTTGTTTGCACCTGTAACCACTGCATATCTGCAGCACCAAATCAACTCAAATCAGCCATGAAAATAAGATAGAACAACTTAAGACTTCATTTGGATAAGTTTTTACTTTTGAGCTTTGTGCTGTGGAGAATAAAATTGAGCCCAAGTTTTGTTTGTGTTGAGATCCAAAACACTTTTAAGCCTCAGGATTTAAAAGCACAAATCCAGAAATTTATCCAAACGCAACCTTAGTTTGAGACTTTGAGTACCCACAAAACTAAAGCAGCATACCTCTCTGTTACCAACTCCTTATGAACTCCCATTTCTGCTGTATTTGGAACGCACAATGAATCTTTCTCTGCACTTAGAGCTTGTAAGCCGGACCTGTTATGTTTCAGAATTATATTTATTTATTGTGAATATGAATCTTGGTGGCTGTTAGATAACGGCTGAAGTGGCTAAAGTGAATGAGGCAAAGTAATAAGTCATTCAGTTCAGCAACTTCAGCTGCTAAAAACGGCAGCTTAGTAGATATAACAGATTTTTTTTCCTTGTTTTTATACTTACAAAATTATAATAACTATCAAAAAATACAAAATTATAAATTTAAGATTTTAGGTTATGTTTGGATAAATTTCTGCATTTGACCTTTGTGCCGTCCTCAAGAAAAACGTGACAAAAAGTGTTTTAAGCATTTGGTAAGTGTTTTCTTTGAAAACATAATCTAAAGTAAAAATCATTTTTAAGCCCCCAAACACAACTTAAATTTGGGGCTTTCAAAACACAAATTGATGAAGTTAATTTATGGGTTGCCTGTTCATTACTTCATTTATAATTTTCATCCAGTAGTGAACAAGGGTTAGTGGAAATTTAGGTTGGGTTGGAGTTCAGGTTAGGTTAAGGTTAGAAGGGTTGAAACATATGAACTCAATTTAACTTCGGGTTGAATTAGGATTCAGGCCTTCACTAACATGAATTCTATTTGTCTTCATTTTTGTGTGCATAAATATTATATAAATATGTCTTTATGATGCATAAAGTTATAGTGTTATACACCCATCAGTAAAAATATTTATACTAAATGTATCAATAATTTAATTTTAGAGGCAAATATTTTCTAATGTGTGAGATAATTAAATATGATACTTCTCAAGCACCACAACTTTGTCTTTATACATATAACAATGAAAAAATTGGTGAAGCTCAAAAGAAAAAAATAATAATAATAAAATAAAAGAAACCAGGCTAACCCAAATTCAAGCCCTTTGAGTTAGTGTTAGGGTTGGGGTTAAAAAAACTTGGGTTGGATTAGGGTTGATCTAACCTGACCACACTCCACATTTCTGTGCCCTACTGTATTGGAGATTTGTGAGTTCTTATTTCTCAACCCAAGATACCAGGAATGCTTAAGGAGACCATAGGTGACAATTATGGTCTGATGCACCAGGCTAATCCATTCCAGTTCTAACCCAACCCAACACCTTGAAGTGAACACTGATCAAAAGCATTAAGACAAGTTACTGATACATTGAAAAAAAGTATAAGGCACACAACTGCATTATTATATAATTAGCCAAATCACTCGGTGATTGCAACCTGTTATTGACCCAATTGTTTAGATCGGTTCTATCAACCTGTTACCCCTGTACCGTGTAATATGTAGAAAAAAAGAGACCCAATAAACTTGACAGTGAGCATCCAAAATGGTTTGAGGCTCACTTTTATAGCTGAAATGGATAATTTGGAGCCGCCATCCATCAAATTGCAAGAGGGGAGTGATGGGTCTCTCAAAACAATGCATTCTTACAACTTTTTTGACGACTCATTAGCCCTAAAGAGCCATTGGCCAAATTTTAGGCTTTTAGAGAAGCATCCCTCTCCCTGTATCGTAGTAATTGTCAATTCCCAATCCAACATTAACATCCAAGAAGACTTTAAAGAAAGATTAAGCTAATGGGTCTAAAAGGTCTCTTTGAATTCGGAGAAGGCTAATGTAGTGGGGAAGTGTCCTCTCACATGGTTCGTCCCCTTCACCCTTTTATTGGGTGCGAGGAGAAAAGGGGTAGGTGACTACACGCCATCCTCCTTTAGTATTCCAAGGTCCTCACCCTTACATTCTTATTCAAGGGAAAAGGGATTGAACCTCAAGGAATTTACCCTCTCTAGCTCTCTTCAATTGAATTCATTAATAAAGAAGAAGAAACAAAGCAAAATTCAATGCCCAAATCACAAAAAAGCAAAGCTGCACAAACTCAAGAATCAAGACAAGGCATTATTCTAGGTAGTAGTTGAAGCAGAACGACATAACCTACAAAAAATTCATTGGAGACCATCATATATGCAAGAGATAAAAGGAAAATATCTTACTACCATGCTGTCATGGATTTCACAGCATGAGAAGTGAAAAACAAACTGTTGCCTTTTCACAAACACTTGAATAACAAGGTTGTAGGGTGTTGACAGTCCAAAATTTCGGATAAAGAGACACCTTTTTCTCGCTTCACACGTTCCAAAAGCTTGAAAGAATGCCAATGAAGGATGTCACCCTTCCTGAAATCGACCCTTGTACCTTCTTCCTCTTCTTTTTTCCTTTTTCTCCGCTTTTATTCTCTTCTGCTTTGTTTTCTATTCTTTTCGCAGCCCAAGTGAAAAAACGGTGAACTCGGTTCCTAGCCGGAAAATAGGAAGGGAAGATGGTGGGTGGTTTCAGCTATAGTGAAGATGACGATTCGGTGGAGGGAAGGGAGAATCGGAGACAATTGCGGTTGAAGAGAATGGAGGACTCGGGAGATGAAGTGACTGTTAGGCAAGTTTTTTCCACAATATCTATTACAAGATGTCACGGTTAAAAGACCGGGTGAGCTTTTGCAAATAATATCAGAAGATCAAAGAATGTGCGGTTGAAATATTTTACAGATCTCACAAAATATTTTACATGGAGATTAAGTTAATGTGAATGTATTGTGTGTGGGCCAACAAACCTTTTATTTAATATGTGGAATCCACGACTACTAAATTTTATAAGGTGGGTCTTATATACCATTGGTGGTCATGCATGTGGGTATATGTGTGAACGTGTATGTGGGGTTTACATACATTTTACAAGGCGGGCCCCATATGTCATTGGTGGATATGCATGTGGGTTCATGTGTGGATATGTATGTGGGGCCATATACATTTTTCAAGATGGGCCCCACATACAATTGGTGGACATGTATGTAGGGTCTATGTGTAGATATGTATGTGGGGCCCACATATGTTTTGCAAGGTGGACCCCACATACCATTGGTGGACATGCATATAGGGTTTATGTGTGGACATGTATGTGGGGTCCATATATACTTTATAAGGTGGGTCCCACATGCCATTGGTGAACATGCATGTGGGTCCATGTGTGGACATGTATGTGGGGCCCACATACATTTTTCAAGGTGGGGCCTACATACAATTAGTGGACATTTATGTAAGGCCCATGTGTGGACATGTATGTGGGGCCCACATACATTTTACAAGGTGGGCCCCACATGCCATTGGTGGTTATGCATGTAGGTCCATGTGTGGACATGTATGTAGAGTCCACATACATTTTACACGGTGGGTCCCACATAATACCTAATGTGGACTCCACATACATTTTCCAAAGTGGGCCCCACATACCATTGGAAGGTCCCACTTACACATTCAAATAGTTTTTGTGGAAAGATAACCCATTTTCTCCCAAGCATGTGCATCGTAGCACACGGATGCTAAAAGACTGTAAAAGCTTAATTTGAAGCTTCTTGAAAAAGCCCAAATTTGGGCTTTTGGCGTCTTTTATGAGTTGGAGCTTTTATTGAATAGATCTTTCTATTGCCAAACGAGAAAAGCCCAAAATTCAGGCTTTCAGGCTTCTAAACAGCCCGAACCTTGCACGGAAAGACTTGCCAAATGTGGCTGAAGTTTTTTCAATGGTGGGGTTTGGAAGAGAAGTTGGGATCTCCTACCAATGAAATACGTTCCAACCCTCTACCAACATATATATGAGATATGCAATGTTATATCATTTTTGTAGGTGTTGGAATGGAGTTCACATCTCCGCCCCACAACGTTTCACATTACATCTCCGCCTTGTATTGGGAACATCTCCCGATGATGACAACATCGACTTTGGTACTATCATCGGGAGATGTTCCCAATACACAGTAGGAATGTGCTATGGAACATTGTGGGGCGTAGATCTGAACTCGTTGGAATGTATGTTGTTGACAGGTGATCTGGACTCAAAGTGTATTGAGATCACTTGCTAATAGGGGTGGATTCGAGCCGAGTTGAGCCGAATAGTAGCAGGCTCGAGCTCAATGCGAGACTATTCTACAAGGCTCGAGCTCGAGCTAGCTTGAGTTAAAAGTTCATAACTCGAGCTTGGCTCGGCTTGGCTCGACTCGTTTTATATTTTATAAAAATATTTAGAAAAAAATATTTTATAAAAATAAAAATTATATATAAAAATTGTTTATTTTATATTTAAAAATTAAGAATTATAATATGTTTATTATATATATTATTTTCTATATTCGAGCCAGCTCGCAAGCCTCACGAGCCAAGCTCTAGTAGGCTTGAGCTCGACTCATTTAATAATCAAGCCACTGAGATATGCAATGTTAGATCATTTTTGTAGGTGTTGGAATGGAGTTCACATCTACGCCCCACAACGTTTTACATTACATCTCCGCCTTGTATTGGGAACATCTCCCGATGATGACAACATCGACTTTGGTACTATCATCGGGAGATGTTCCCAATACACAGTAGGAATGTGCTATGGAACATTGTGGGGCGCAGATCTGAACTCGTTGGAATGTCTGTTGTTGACAGGTGATCTAGACTCAAAGTGTATTGAGATCACTTGCTAATAGGGGTGGATTCGAGTCGAGTTGAGCCGAATAGTACCAGGCTCGAGCTCAATGCGAGACTATTCTACAAGGCTCGAGCTCGAGCTCAGCTCGAGTTAAAAGTTCATAAGCTCGAGCTTGGCTCGGCTCGGCTTGACTCGTTTTATATTTTATAAAAATATTTAGAAAAAATATTTTATAAAAATAAAAATTATATATAAAAACTGTTTATTTTATATTTAAAAATTAAGAATTATAATATGTTTATTATATATATTATTTTCTATATTCGAGCCAGCTCGCAAGCCTCACGAGCCGAGCTTTAGTAGGCTCGAGCTCGGCTCATTTAATAATCGAGCCACTGAATTGGGCTCGAGCTCGAGCTTGGTTGAAATCGAGTCGAGATGAGCTCGAGTAGCTCGCGGAAAGCTCGACTTGTTGCCACCCCTACTTGCTAACAAAACATGTTCCAACATCTTACAAACAAGATCTAATACCGCACATCTCACCATGAGATTGGGACCCACCATAAAAGTGAGACCGGCCATGTATGAGATGTGTGGTGTCAGATCATTTTGGTAGGGCATTGGTTTTTTGGCATGTGATGCAGACTAATTAAATGGAGTGGAGAACTTAATGAGTTGGGATGTCCTGTCAACAAAACACATTCCAACACCATACCAATATGATCTGGACGACATCACATACCTCACCATGAGGTTGGGATCCACCATGTATGAGATGTGCGGTGATAAATTATGTTGGTAGGGTGTTGGAACATATTTTGTTAGTGACACACTCCAACACCCTACCAACATGGTCTTTTGCTAACCAAAGATTAAGGTATTGATATGGTACATCTAATATGGGGTGTATCGTATCCATATCCATCCTGACTAGCACAACCTGCACAGGATACACTACAACTCTATGCGTTTCTGCTAGTCGTGCGTATTTGCATGATACACAATTGTATTGATGCATGTCGCACTAGATTGGTGGATACGACTCGATACTCACCAATATGAAAGCGTATCGAACCCTAATTTGACGATATATTCAAACCTTGATTTAGGATATATTTTTTCCCAAAAATTTAATAAGAATTGAAAATTATAAAATTAATTTACTTTATTTATATTAAATGATTTAAATATTTTATTTTACATATAAATTATATGTTAAAAATGAAAATATATTTATTATTTGAAAAAATAGAGTTATTATTTATATAAAATACTAAATAAATAAATTTTTCCAAAAAATAATAAAAACTATAAATTCTAGTTATAAAACCGAACTAAATAATTTAAGAGCTAATTTTCCCCAAAATTTTAGGAAAAACTGAAAATTATAAATTATTTTACCTACCTTAAGTTATTTATATGTTTTATTTTAAAACCATATGTAAAATAAACAAATGTATGTTTAAAATAAAAATATATTTTAAAAATAGAGATTATTTATATAAAAATACTAAATAAAAATCCAAAAAATTAATAAAAATTAAAAATTATAATTGTAAAAACTAAAATAGAGTGATAACTATTGTATGATATGTACATCTTTCGGAGTCCCGATATTGTTGATTGTAATGTTTCTCTTCATGTAACTTGTTAAAGTGTACATTTCTCATGTATTTATACCTCATTCATAGTTAACTCATGATTAGTACCTTGTACTTTGGACCTAGTTCCACTTTGATCCTTAAACTTTAAAATGCGACAATTTAGTATTTGAACTTTCAAATTTTGCGAGTTCAGTACTTGTAATTAACCAACCATCAATTATGTGTATTGCGTGATGACATGTGCGGTTTCAATTTTTTAAAAATATCAAAATTACCCATCGAAACACTGTTCATCACCTTCTTCTTTAGGAATTAAGACTGAAACAAAGCAATGGTGAACAACCCCAAACATGTAGGGGTTTCAACCAAGGTTTAAAATTTTGATACGTTACACCCAATACGAGGTGCATCATATCGTATCTTTTAAAAACCGATATAGGATACACATGAAAATTGGATGTTTCATCTTTTTTCATGCGTATCAGACCCGTATTGAGGGTGTATCGAGGCGTATCACTAGCGTATCGACGAAAAAGATACGACCAAAAACTAAAAAAAAAAGAAAAAATTAAAGGGAGAAAGCAAGCTTCTTTTCCCCGAAATAAGCCTTATTTCACCTCCAAATGATTCTAAAACTCCAAACTTCATTTCTAGAGTGCTAGATTTGCAAAATTTTGCAAGAAACAAGTGTGAATCGTTAATTTTTTTTAAGATTTTTCAAATTTTGAAAAAATATGGCAAAAATAGGTAAATTTTTTCAATCTTTTATAATATCTTGTGATTTCTTTTTTTTTTCTTGAATGTTTAAATTTATGTTGATCTACATTTCTTACATTTAAAATCACAATTTTTTGTGCTATCAATAGATTTATAAAAATTTAATGAAAATATTTGGGAAAAATATAAATTAACAAAAAATTTGAAAATGTAAGTTTTTTCTCTGCCTATAAAGACTAAATATGTTTTAGATCTATGGATTTATCTATCATATCCATAGACCAATTGAAATGTTTTCTTTAATAATTATTATTTTTATTTTTTTATAATTAAAAAATAAATAAATAATTAATTAAATTTTATGAATTGATCACAATGATTGAATATGTTATAATTCTATGGATGATCTATCATATCCACAATTGAAAATTCTTCTTTAATAACTATTTTTTGAATATATTATATAATATTTATTTATTTTTTATAATTTTTAAAAATGAATAATAAATAATAATAATTTAAACAATAAATAATTATTAATTTTATTTTCACATAGAAGTTGTGCCAATGCATGTTTTATGGTTGGATAGGAGAGTTGGGTTTTTCTCATCCCATAAAACATTAAAACTTAGGAATTATATTTGTAAGTTATAGTTAAGCATAGGATTTTTAATGAAATTACAATTAGCTATAATATATTTCTTCATAAAACCATTAAAATATATTAATTTAATGTATATACACGTCATTGAGGTCTTATATTTAGTGTTGTTGATGTATTTTTATAATTTATTAAAGTATTTATAGTGTTTCCAAGCGTATCATAGTTTTTCTCTGATACGCATACGTATCCAAAGTGTATCCCGATATGTATCTTAAAATTGCCTTTCCAATAGACTTGGCGTTTTCGATACTTTGAACCTTGATTTCAACACTTGTCACATTCGTCAACTGGGGGGTTTGAAGGAATATATTTGGTTTTTGTAGGAGCTGGATCATTACCATTCCGTTGCAAAATTGTACCAAAAACTTATACTTCTGTTTCACCTTATTGAGGAAGAAGGTGATGAACAGTGTTTTAGTTTTGACAAGGGCATTTTGATGGTTGATCAAGAAAATTAGATGACACCCAAAAAGACATTTATATCTTTTCACATGCTATTTAATGAATGGTATTAGATTGTCACATTTGAAAAATTTGGATATTAAATTATTATATTTTAAAGTTGAGGGACCAAAATGACACTAGGTCCAAAACACAGGATATGTATTTCCCTAAGGTATTCAAGCATTTTTCATATATTTATTCGTACCGAATTCTTAAATACCATACTCAAGGAAAGAGTACACTTTTTCTAATTCAAGGTGGGGCCATGTCTTTGATTTACTTATTTCAGCGCATGTGGGTATGCCAACAAAACACCCTCCAATGCTGGGGTACTACTTGGGTTCAGGCAACAGTAGTACAGAACCGATGAAATGGAATTGGGCCCGATAATTTGTGGAGTGTTGGGCAGAACTAGGTCCACTCTAGCCAGGCCTTATAATGGTGGGTTCGTAGCCTCGGACTCAAAGTTTGCACGACGGGCCCTCAGCATGGTGTAATCCGATTTGTGTACAACAGATCGGGAGCGTGCTGTTGAATCCGTTGAAAGCGAACCAACAAGAGCAAGAGCAAGACAAAGCAAAATCATTGGCAAGGAAGAGCACTCAGTCATAGGATTTCCTTGAGCTCACGACTGACTTTTGCTCTATGGTAAGCATCGTTTATGTATCCGCTGTCCCGTGTGTGTGTGTGATGAGAGAGAGAGAGATACCTGATGGGTTTTTGAGATCGGACTGGTTCTGATTGCGATTGTTGGGAAGAAGAGACTGAAACCGCTTTGATTTTCTGGCTCGGGCTAGGGCGAGGAGAAGAAACGGAGACTGTGGAAGAAGAACCCAACGGTGCCGATGAAAGGAAACCCAGATAAGGAGTCGAGGCAAATGTGCTTCTACACCAGCCCAACATCAATAGAGTCATTTCTCCTCCTGCAGCGGCTCTCCGACAGTGACAAGTACATTGCCTGTTATAATAGTCTGGTATGAAAAAGAGAAAATTAAATATTCTGAAAGGACAAAATGTTAAAATGTATAGGGTAAAAAACAAATCGGCCGAATGCATGTTTTACACTCTTGTGCATTTGGCAGAACGGTGTAAAATCATCGGCGTACAAGTATTGAGGAAGCCATTTCAGGAGCCATTCGAGACAAGGGAAGGGAGGAGGTTGAGCAGATTTGTTGTCGGAGGTAGATAGGCGATGGGGCGATGGGACGATCAGATGCCTTGATCGTCTCAGCCTCCTCAGAGAGAAGGAGAAAAGGCGTTTGAACCTCAAACTTGGCACAATGACATAGCTGTACATAACTTATGTACATAACTTATCTTCTCTTCTTATTGTATCCTATTTAGGTCACCGACCTTGCCTCCCTATTGTATCCCTATTAGTTCTATTATAAATAGAGCTGCAGCCTATTGAATATATATATCAAGAGAAATTATTATCTTTTCCATCCATCTTTCTTGGTTCGTATCATGGTATCAGAGCCTGTGATACTTTATCGGATCCGTCCCAAAACTTGAGCTTCGTCGGTGCCCTCTCATGAGTGCACACCATCGTTGCATTGGTTATCGTAGCACATTGGGTTGAAGGCTAGCTTCCTCGCATAACCGCCCGTCGTGATCGTCGTCCTGTACACGACTTCTGGTGCACGCAAAAAACTGAGCTCAATTCTTATTTGCTTCTTCTTCTTCAAGCCCAGAAGCAGGGTAATCTGGAGTTTGCCATCTGGAGCACGGAAGCTTGTCGATCTAGGTTCGAGGATAATCATGAAAAGCGCCCAGATGTTATTCTCGTCTGTGTTTCGCAAGGGTCTTCCTGCTCCGCCGCCCGGTACAGAGGTAAATAGAGAATTGAAGCTTGGATCCTCCGTCTTCCAAGTCTGTGACCCGACCAACGACTCATCTGCTCTACTCCGGTTGGCTGCGGAACAAGCTTGGATCCCTTGTGACCAGACCAACGGCCGACGTTTCGAATGAGATCTTACCGGAAGCAAGGTCATCGAGGTAGATATCCCAGAGGGTGACCCAACCCGAATCAGGAGCTCCTTATTCTTGACGCCGATCAACTTCTTCATCCGGTGGTTCTCCACGAAGGCGATAATCTCATTTGCGTATGAGACCTGCTTCCCGTGCACTTGAAGGTGTGCTGCGTTCTTCCTCCTTAAGCCAGACGAACCCGGCTTCCCTGTCGTAGCCCACCTCCTCCGTGCCGTCCAGCAACAACAGACTCTTGGGCAGCGATATCTCCTCCAGAAGCTGCAATGATTTCTTCTTGTAGAGAGCATCTCCGCCTTCTCTCTGTAATTCTCAATCGCTTGACTCGCCATTGTTGTTGTCTGAGCTGGTTGCTAAGGCTTAGCTGGGGGAAGACATAAACGGAATTAATTGAAGAAAGCAAGAAAAGGAAGATGGGTCTGAGCCTGAGCCTGAGCGAGAGCCCCGAGTCTACCTTGTTTCTTTTCCCGTGATTTGCGTTGCTCCAGAGTTTTGTGTTTCTCCTCATGGATTCGTCTGAAGCTGCTCAACATATCTCTCATCCCATCACTGTTACCTTCGATGGCTCAAATTATGATTTATGGTCCCAGGAGATGTGTAGTTTTCTCAAGGGACGTCTTTTATGGCGATATGTGACGGGTGAGATTCCCAAACCTACTAAAATTGCTGATGAAACAGAAGATAAATTTGTTGAACGAGTAGAAAAATGGGATGGGAAAAATCATCAAATATTGACTTAGTTTCGCAATACTTGTATTGCAAGCATCAAGTTGGAATTTCGTAGATATGACTCTCCTAAAGAGGTATGGGATTTCTTACAAGTTCGTTATTCTATTTCTGATGATGTGCATCAGTTTCAGCTCTATAGGCGTCTTCACCATATGAAGCAGCAACCTAAATAGACCATTCACAGTTATGTCTCTGAATTACAAGTTCTTTAGGATCGGTTAGCACAGTGTGAACCTGAATGGAATAATACCTCTGCAGCTACTACTTATTCCAAGCTTCGCGATCGCTAATGTGTTTGGCATCTTCTGATGACTCTCAGGGATGAGTATGAACCTATTAGCAGTACTCTATTTCATCGTAGCCCACTGCCTTCTCTTGAAGTTGTGGTCAAAGATTTGCTCTCTAAAGAAACTCGTATAAAAACACTTCGAGATGAGCGATCATTATTATCTATTGATGTTGTTCTTGCTACTCTGGGTATGTCTACTACTTCTTCAACTAAATCTTCAAAACGGACTTTCTGCAATTACTGCAAGAAGACTAGTCACACTATTTCTAAGTGCCGCCGCTTGCAAGCCAAAAAGGCATCTGGATAGAAGTCCTCATCCATGGGTTCTCAGGCTTTGAGTTCTACTGCAACTGCTGCCACAGAGAATTCTTCTGATAACACTTCTCCAAAATTTTCTCTTAGAGAACTCCAAGCTCTTCTTCACCAGCTCCAACCTGATTTTGGTATGCCTTCTAATTTAGTCTTGTCCGTCACTCCTGGTACTACCTCATCATGGTATTTTGATTCTGCCTGTTGCAATCATATGACATCCAATTCATCACTGTTTACTTCCAAGTCACATTCTTCTATTGCACCAATTGTTCATACTGCCGATAGTTCCAACTTAACTGTCAAAAGTGTAGGCATTGTTTTAACATCTCGTTTGTCACTTCCTAACACTTTTTTGGTACCTAAATTATCTCTAAATCTTATATTTGTTGGACAATTATGTGAATTTGGTTTTGAACTACATTTCTCAAGTTGTGGTTGTACTATGCAGGATCCACAGACAGGGAAGATCATTGGGACAAGCCGTAAGGTTGGGAGACTGTTTGAGCTATCATCTCTTAAATTACCATCTCTTGCTGTTGTTGTCACCTCTAGTGTTTGGCATTCTCGTCTTGGTCACATTTCTACCTCTAAATTAGGATCGTTAATTTCTAATGGATGTTTGGGTTCTATTAAAACAACAGACTTTGATTGTGTTTCATGTCCTCTTTTAAAACATCATACTTTGCCTTTTACTATAAGTGATTCTGTTTCTTCTGCATCTTTTGATCTTATCCATTCTGATATTTGGGGCCTTTCGCCTCATAATACCATGGGTGGTTTGCGTTATTTTGTAATATTCGTTAATGATTTCTCTCAATATACATGGATTTACCTCATGCGTAATAAATCTGAATTACCTGCAATTTATACTTAATTTGCCACCATGATCAAAACTCAGTTTTCCTCTATCATCAAAATTTTTTCGCACTGATAATGCCATGGAATATATAGATTCTATCCTTACCCAATTTCTTTCACAAAATGGAACTATCATTCATAGATCTTGTCCCGGTACCTTTCAACAAAATGGTACCTTTCAACAAAATGGGTGTGCAGAATGAAAACATAGGCATATTCTTGATACTGTTCGAGCTCTTTTAATCTCCTCCTCTTGTCCTGAACGTTTTTTGGGGGAAGCAGCCCTCACTGCTATTTATACCATCAATCATATTCCTTCTCCTGTTATTGGTAACATTTCTCCTAATGAACGATTGTATGACCATTGCCCTGATTACCGGTCTCTTCATGTATTTGGTTGTGCTTGTTTTGTTCTATTACAACCTCATGAACATACCAAATTGGAACCAAAATCATGTCTATGTTGTTTACTCGGGTATGATATTGAACATAAAGGATATCGGTGTTGGAATCCTCTTTCCCAACGACTTTGCATATCTCGTCATGTTACCTTTTGGGAATACAAAATGTTTTTCAGCCTCTCATCATTTTGAGTTACCACGACATCTTCACATTTTTTTAATAATCCTACTATCTCGTTTTTTTCTGATGATTTATCCACAGGTCCGACTACTTCATCTGATAGCTCTAACAGTACTGCACAACTTGCAACCTCTCCTGATGCATCCACCTTGGCTATGGATCCTCCAACTATGCCTTTTTCTGAGCCCTTGATTCCTCATGATGAATTCGACCCTACTCATTCTAATGTTTCACTCTGCCGCTCTGGTAGGGTCACTAAACCTTCCATTCTTCTTCGTGATTTTCATTGTTATTCTACCATTGTATCTTTATATGAACCATGTACCTATTGCAAGGCTAGTACTGACCCTCTATGGCAAAAAGCAATGGTAGAAGAAATTCAAGCTCTTACAAGCACTCATACTTGGGATTTAGTTGACCTGCCTCTAGATAAATCCGTGATTTGTTGCAAATGGGTCTACAAAATCAAGACTCGGGCAGATGGTTCAGTTGAATGGTATAAAGCTAGATTGGTAGCTAAAGGGTTCACACAGGAGTATGGCATTAATTATGATGAGACTTTTGCTCCAGTAACCCATCTCACTTCTGTTCGTAGTTTTATTGCGATTGCTGCAGATAAGCACTCGTAGTTATTTCAGATGGATGTTAAGAATGCTTTTCTCAATGGTGATCTTTCTGAAGAGATTTATATGCAGCTCCCTCCTGGTTATGATCATCTCCCTAATCAGGTTTGTCGTCTCCGTAAGGCTCTATATGGACTTAAACAGGCACCTCGAGCATGGTTCTCCAAATTCAACTCTACTGTTTGTCTGCTTAGTTTTCAATCTAGCACTTATGATCATGCCTTGTTCATCGAAAAGACCTCTTAGGGTTGTGTACTTCTCCTCCTTTATGTGGATGAGATGATCATTACTGGCGATGATTTGCAGGGCATTTCCGCTCTTAAGACCTTTTTTAGCAAACTGTTTGAAATGAAAGATCTTGGTCGACTAACTTATTTCTTAGGCATTGAGGTCTCCTTCGACCAATCGAGATATTATCCGTCTTAGACCAAGTATGCCACTGATCTTGTTTCTCGTGAAGGACTCACTGATACTAAGACTGTTAACACTCCAATTGAGCCCAATGCCCATTTGTCAGCCACTGACGGTACTCCTCTTAGTGACTGCACATTATATCGGCAACTAGTTGGTAGTCTTGTATACATTATTGTTACTCGTCCTAATATTGCGTATACTGTCCATATTGTGAGTGAGTTCATGTCTGTCCCTCGCACTACTCATTATGCTATTGTGCTTCGGATCATCCGTTATGTCAAGGGCATTTTGTTTCATGGACTTCACTACTCCAGTTCTTCCTCTCTTCATTTGATCGCATATTCTGATGCTGATTGAGCCAGTGATCCTACTGATAGATGCTCCACTACTGGTTATTGCTTCTTTCTGGGAGATTCTCTTATATCTTGGCGTAGTAAGAAGCAAACGGTTGTCTCTCGTTCCAGTACTGAAGCTGAATATCGAGCTCTTGCTGACACTACCTCCGAGCTGTTATGGTTACAATGGTTATTCCATGACATGGGAATTACTCATTCATCTGCAACCCCTCTTCACTGTGACAATCGTAGCGCCATACAAATTGACCACAGTGACGTATTTCATGAGCGCACTAAGCATATTGAGATAGATTGCCACTTTATTCATCATCATGTGCTCAAAGATACTGTTCGCCTTATTCCTGTCCCTTCCCAGGATCAGTCTGCAGATATATTTACCAAAGCTCACTCTCCTCTTCGCTTTCATGCTCTCGTTGGCAAACTCCAAATGACTAATACATTACCATCTTGAGTTTGAGGGGTGATGTTAGCGTATTCTATCAAAATTAGTTTCATTATCTCCTTCCTTCAAGGAGATAGCTGTACATAACTCATCTTCTCTTCTTTCCTTATTGTATCCTCTTTAGGTCACCGACCTTATCTCCCTATTGTATCCCTATTAGCTCTATTATAAATAGAGTTGTGGCCTATTGAATATATATATATATATATATCAAGAGAAACTATTATCTTCTTCATCCATCCTTCTTGGTTCGTATCGTCCTTCTTGGTTCGTATCAAGAACAAATAGAGAGAGAGAGAAGAGGGTCATATGAGGATTGAAACCATGGTGGAAACAGGAGGGTTCTAGCAAAGATTGAAACCACGATGTTGAGGGTTATACGTTTCCGACGAAGATTGAAACCATGCTGGATCCGATGATGAAGCTTCTATTGAACCGGTTCTGTTTTTGCCTCTACTCCTAAGCGAAGGAGGCAGATGGTTGTCGGAGCCGATGATGAATCTTCTACCTCTGTTCCCATGGAATTGTTTCTGTTGAGCCGATGATGGTTGCCATGGAGCCAGTTTCCATGGAGAACGTAGGTGGGTTCAGATCTGCCGCTACAACTAGTTGTAGTGGCAGTGATAGAGAAGAAGAAGAAGAAGGGAGGAAGAAGAAGAAGAGAAGGAGAAGAGAGAGAGAGAGTGTGAGCAAGCAAGAGAGAAGGAGAAGAGAGAGAGAGAGAGTGTGAGCAAGCAAGAGAGAAGGAGAAGGAGAAGAAGAAGAGAGATGTATTAAATACATCAAAAAATTTGATGTATTTATTACATCGATTATCGATGTAATTCAATGGTAACATGTAATTACACGTTTACCAAATGCTTGCAAAATCGAACCAGGTGTAAAGTTTACCCCGGTTCGATTTTACACCTCTACAAAACGTAGCCTTCAAGTTTAAATGTTTTGAGGAGTGGAGGTGGTGCAACTCTTACTTTGGAAATACAGATATTCGCATCGAACCGAGTTGGATACTTGATTATTCGAGATTGGTTTGCAGAAATAGTGTTAGGCTCAAGATTGATCTCAATTCGAGCTAAAGACTTGAGCTCAAAATTGGCTTAATTTAAAAGCTTGCAAGTTTGAGTTCTGCTCGACATGAATTTGACTGCAAGTCAAACTTTTTTTAAAAAATAAAATTATACATATAAAAATGTTTTTTGTTTTACATACAAAAATTAAGAATTATAAAAATTATTTATTATTATACATAAAAAAATAAAAATAATATATAAAAATATTATTATATATAATAAAAATTATTTATTTATTATACTAGGCTTGATTAGGCTCATGAGCCTCACTAGCCAAGTTTCACTGGGATTGAGCTCTACTTGATTAGCAAACAAGCCCATATATCCGGCTTGATTTTGGCTCAAAGCTCGGTTTAAATCGTGCCAAGCTCGAATAGCTTGTGAGAAGCTTTGCTTGTGGGCACCCCGAAGGAGTACAAATACAAATGTGTACAATGCAAAACCTTGTACTTGTATGTATTTTTACCATGGTTTTTAAAACCGACCTGGTGATCGAATCGGTTAGGGGTCCGGTTACCGAGTCGAGCAGTCCGACCGTTTGAACTGAATGCTCGACCCGTTTCGACAGAAAAATAAAAAATAAAATAAAAAAGGTCAAAACCGTTCAAATGGTTAACCGCCTCATTCAGCGGTTCGCTGACCAAATCAACGATTTTGGGGGGAAATCCGGTTTTTGGGAAAAACAGAACCGGTCAGGTGACTGATTCCTAGTTTTTTCGATCCAATCCGGTTTTGAAAACCATGATTTATACTGTACATATTTGTATTTGTACGTACTCCTTCCAAACTGAGCCTTAAAGGAAGAATCGTTTTCCGTTTAACAATTAATGTTTTATGGTATAAATAGCAGAGAGAAAATTTATATATATTGCTGGAAAGACATGAGACTGAAACGTTTGATCACTCAAAACCTATCATGAATTTTGATAAATGCCACCTGATTGGTTACCCCTTTTATGATATTAGTTTATTCCATAAAAGTTTTTTCGGTATTATAATTGAACCTCGCCCCATGTGACACCAATCACATTAGCCACAATTGTTATGCCAATCTAAAGGATAAGATTTTTCCAAATCCATGACTCTATTAGATTTTGTATTCCTCCAATATGTGAAACCATGTCCTCTGGTGCGTTTAATATTTATTAGGCTAATTTATGGGTTCCATGAAAAGGAAGGGGCCTCTTCATGGAATCAGGATTTTCTTTACACCTTTCTCACAACACTTGCAGACATGCAAGATGTTCTCAATGTACAAGTGCAAGTATTGTGAGGATAAAATACTATCTCCTCTTCATGGAGAACACTATTGCTTCAGAACTCAATAGCTTTCCCTTTCTATAATATATAACTCTTACGATTTTGTTATATAGAACAAGTATAAAATACTAGTGAATTTCAGTGTGAAACCGAAAGAGGCTTAAAAATGATCAGAAAGGAGCCTGAGTATCTAAAGCATGATACTTAGATTATATTTGATTTAGTCTTCATGCTTTTTTAGGTATATTTGAAAATGAATGTTCTATACTTCTTACAATCGATTGCTATCAGAAGGGGAATGAGTTGGAAGATTGGTAATGGAAATTTGGTCAAATACTGGAAAGATACTTGGTATGGAAATTCCCCTACTTTGGATGATGTTAATCCAGGTACCAACTCAAATTTGGAGATGTTGGTTAGTAGTGCAATTGATCATGATCATAGAAAGGTTTGGAAAGGAAGATCTCATTAGATCCTTGGTGCTCAATCATGTTTGGCATTGTATTAAACCTATCTTAATTCCCTCTAGTAATATGGAGGACAAACTAGTTTGAAAGTTTACTTTGGATGGAAAGTTCTCAGTTAATATGGCCTATAATGAAGACAGTCGTATAAATGGAGGAATTGGAAATTCTGATGGAGGGCAAAAAAATATTTGGAGAGTTAAAGTTTTTCTCTTCCTTCTTCTAAATGGAAAACTTCCTATGAAAAATAGGCTTATTGCGAGAGGTCTCAATATTAACCCTAGCTGTGATCTAGTGGAGAGGAAGAGAGTATAGATCATCAGTTCATTAAGTGCAATTTATCTGAACAAATATGGATGCTTATTAAGGTTTCATTTTGTTCATTGGAATAGGGGTCCGGAATCGGAATCGGAATGGGCTATTCCGATTCTAACTGTTTGGTTAGATTCCTGCTGGAATGGCATTTCCCCATTTGAGGGAATGGCCATTCCCTGCCCCTCCCTCCTGTTGATTTTAATTCTTATTCCCATTTCTGTCTAAACCAAACAGACTGAGAATAGAGCATTCTGATTCTGATTCTGATTCCGATTCTGACTACAAACCAAACAGACCCTAAGTCTTCAATCCGAGTGCCTAATGATAATAAATCATCAGTTCTTTAGTGCCTAATGATAATGATTCTGATAATGATAATAATTGTTTAAAGAGAAACTAACAATTATTCTTTGGTTTATATGGACAAACATAAATGCTAAATGCTTCAACAATAAATCTTCTCAACCTCAAATTATCATTCACAAAGTCTTTGACTTTTGGAATGAGATAAAAAATAATTCACTAAATGGAGTCAATGATAGTTTAAAAGAATGGAAGTAAATAGTGTGGTCCGACCCTAACCTTGGGACCATTTAACTTTAAGGACACCCAAATCATCATTGAAGGTGACTCTAAGCTCATTGTCAACTATCTCATAAGAAAATTGTAACCCCCATGGAAGCTAGAAAGCATCATCAATGAATGTATCAGCATCGTATCGTGGTTCAATGCAAGCATCATTTTTAGACATATATATGGTAAAGCAAATTAGGTTGCAGATTGGTTCGCTAGGAATGCTCCATTTAATAGATTAGTTGATGCAGATTGTCTCTATAAAAAAAATTGCTATACAATATCAAATGCCACTAATGGCATGCTTTATTTATGACCATCTCAATCCCAACGCTGTTTTTGGTGCTGCACTATTGTAAATGCACGAAAGTACAAATAGGCTGAGAGTAAATTCTGGATTACTTCTGATTCAAACTTGACCTTAGTCTTATTTGTTTGCGAGAATTAAATGGGGGTGGTCAACCTTATATACAAGAGAACTAGCAGAGAAGCCCTGCTTTTTGTAGAAAAAAAAATGCCATTTGGAGATACGACAATAAGTTAGATTTTTTATTAAATAAAATAACTATAATTGTATTATTTAGGAATAATAAATAAGTATAGTGGAGAAACCCCAGTCTGGTTTAAGGCAGAATGGGTCGGGTCTAGGTAGAACTAGTCCTGATTATACTAAAAACAATAGTTGTTTATTCAAATAATAACTTCAAATTTAAATTTTGATAATATAATCTTAAAAAAAAATAGAAAAATACTATATTATTTATATACTAATAAGACAAACATTTTTAACTAATATTATCTTATTTATTATCTTTCAAATTTACTATTTCAAACATAAATATATGATGAAAAATCATAAAAAATTAAAAATTATATATTTCATAAAATCGGTTTCGAGTCTAAATCGGTTCTGGATAGGCAAGAACCAAAATCGGCCTAGTTATTAATCAAAACAAAATCATGGAACCAAAACCATTATAATTTGCCGATTTGGGTCCACCGGGTAGACCCAACCCATTGACAACCCTAGTCTAGTTACCATTTTTCTAGTAATAATAATTTGTTAATAAATTATTTCTAACTAAATAAATAATTTAGCAAAATAAAATAAAAATGAATAAATAAAAGTAAATAATGTATTTAATTCTATTAAATAAATAAATAAATGTTTAGATAATACATTTATTAGGCTAGTACATGCTATTTCAGTTCGAATTTGATCTGTTTACATCCCTAGAGGCTAGTACATGCTATTTCAAACCAAACACAACCTCTTGACAACCCTAAATATTAGGCTCGGTAGGAGAGAATTATCTGTTGGTAAATTATTTCTAAATAAATAAATAAAAATTTTGAAATAAAATTTTAAAATTTTCTAATATAACCTTAATAAAAATGATAAAAAATACTAAATTAATTATATGTTAATAAGTTAAACATTTTTAACTAATATTATCTTTTTTATTATCTATCAAATTTATTATTTCAAACATAAAATATGATAAAAATTATAATAAAATTAAAAAATTATATATTTCATGAAATAATCAATTTTGTGTGTAATTCAGTTCTAGCAAAACCACTGTAATTGAGACAAAATCATGGAACCAGAACCATTGTAATTGGTTCTATCAATTTAGGTTCATCAAGTAAACCCAACCCATTGACAACCCATGTTCAGTTACCTTTTTGCTAGTAATGATAATTTGTAATATAGTAAACTATTTCTAACTAAATCATGAATTTAGTAAAATAAAATAAAAGTTTATTTGGATGAGACTAGTACAAGCTATCCCGAACCAGATCCAACCTGTTGATAGCTCTAAATATTGGGTTCATGGGGAAAGAATAATTTGTTAATAAATTATTTCTAAATAAATAAAAGTAAAACATAGTGGTTATATTATCCATGTCGGAAGGCACTAGTGCAATTTTTTTTCTATATACTAGTGAATACAACATTATTTAGCTTTCCACATGACAAATTAAAATACAAAGGTTAAATTCTCATTAGACTTAGGAGCCCACAACATGTATAAAATTTAGACATAGGCTCCTTGACATTTAGCAATTTGATGCATATTTTGAATTATGCTTTCTTGTGTTTCATTAAAAAAGGGGGCAGAATTTCTTTTGTTTCATAAGATTTAAGTAATATTTTTAACTCTTTTACAGCCACAACTTTGCATCCAATGCCTTTGAATATATGAAAATAGATGCAAACTATTAGTATATTTCTAGAAACACTACCAAATGTGTATTTGAATTGCACATGGAAATTTTGAATGATGATGATTGTTTCCATTTTTGTAGGGTAAAGCTTAAATAGACCATGAATTTTCATAAATTGTCTTAAACATACCCTGAGTTTTTCAAAATTTTCATAAAGATATCTTGTGATTCTTTTATCCTTCATTGTCTTTCAAAATTTCAAAATACACCCTAAAATTTTCAAACTCATGTGAGAGATGGGCATATGGGTAAAAATGTCAATGCACAATAAGTCTCCAACACCCAACAATAGGATGAAGAAAAAAACATAGAAATAAAGAAAGAATCATGGCGGTTCAATTGAGATTTTGTTCAGTTCTATAAGTGTTCCATCTTATCTCTTACTCTAGCCTAGGTTGGAGAGAGAGAGAGAGAGAGAGAGAAAGAAGAAGAAGAATAAACATGATAGTGTTGATATCTTATATTGTAAAACATATTTTTTGGGGGCAAGAGGGATGAAACTTGAAAGTTGAAATAATCCCCCCTCTCTATCAAGAATATCAATAGAATAAATTCACTTTTCAATCCCCCTATCTCTCTTCTCCTATTTTTTTTTTTCACTAGTGTTCATTATTCCTTTTTTCTTTTCTCTCCTCCCATGTTCTTTCTTTCTTTCTTTCTTCTTCTTCTTCTTCTTCTTCTTCTTCTCACTTCTCTTGTTTCCTACCTAGAAGGGCAAAATAGGATTTTAGAAATTCTAAATGAGTTTACATGCGATGTTTCATTGATGGAGGGTATGTTTAAGTCTAGTAAGGTCATCCCACAAGGTATATTTAATTCTTTTTGAAAATTTTAGGGTATGTTTAAGTTTTATGCCCCTTTTTTATATTTTTATCTATTTTTAAATTTTAATTATGACATTTTGAGCTGATCTATTTGACATGGATATGATATGGGCATGTAGGGAAAGAAGTGCAGGATATGATATGGTGCATGGAGGATTTGGATTTGGGAAGATAAACGAATTACGATGTAGATTTTGTAATAGCTTATAATATGGAAATTTTAAATAACTTTTGTCCTTAATAGGATAACAGAATGGATGATGTGTAAAGATTACAAGGTTATTTCGAGAGAAATCTTTACAATACAACATATATACGTGCTAATAGATGTGTGCATTAGGAAATGGAAGAAAAATGGGGAAGAAAATAAGTGCCCAAGAATTAGGTGGGAAAGCTGAAAGGGAAAAAAAACTAGCACAATTTAAAAACAAGTTTATAACATAAAGAAATTGGAATTTAATTAGATGGAGTGATTAATGATATTTGACTTAAAATGGAAAATAACATAAAAAAGTATCAAAGGATATCTTAGGAAAATTTAAAGGAAAATGGAAAATAGTAAAGAAACTTGGTGGTAGAATGAACAAGTTGAAAATATAATCAAATTAAAACAAGCATGTTACAAAGAACGACAAAGTAGAGATTTAAACCATGTTAGGTGAACCAAAAGGTATTGTTAAAAGATGAGGAAATCAAATAAAGATGGAAAAACTATTTTAATTAAAATTGTATATATTTATAGAGATATCTTTGAATGCAACAAACATAGCTTAATTTGGAGTTTTCTATGCAAAGTTATGGCCATTTTATGAGAGAGATATGTTTAGACCAACTAAGTTAGTTGGCTTAAAGAAGACCGACCAAACTACTCTCAGTAATGTTGATAGTAATGGTTGGTCTAAAGTGGATTGATCCTCCATAATGCCTTTTTTTTTGTGATTGCTCTTCTCCAAAGATTGAGAAACCTAATGAAAATGAATCTCCTACTCAAAAAGCTTCTTGTTGAAGTAGGATTGATAACTGTTAGGGGATGAAACCTATTCAAGGATCTCACTTAACAGCTTAAGCTCTTAGGTTGAATGGTTCTTTGAGATGGTATAAGAGCAACTTTGATCAAGTGATTTAGTGCTCGATCCTCGTCACCCCCATTATAATTAATTAAGTTTCAGCATAAGATATGGATGGGCCTGTGCTTGTTCACACTTCAAACCCAATGGGTTTTCGTATGAAGGGGCATGTTAGAGAATAAAACCTATTCAAGGACCTCACTTAACAATTTAAGCTTTTAGGTTGAATGGTTATTTGAGAACCTCCAATCCAAGTACAGTAGGGTCTCCTACCTCTTCCATAAATACTCTCTCCACCAAATTTGTAGAGGTCCTTTGGTAAATCCTTCTATGAGGCCTATAAGCTTGAGGGATCAATTAAAACTCGTGACCAAAGCATCCTTTGAAGAAGAGACAGCTAGAAGATTCAACAAGGCTATTAAAGCACCAAAAAGAGACGCTTTCTAGTCAAGCTCAAGCATTGGGGAATTGATTGCATTCTCCCTAAGGTAGCTAGGTTCTTATTGTCTCTTTTGTTTGATTGATTTTTTATTGAATGAATGCCATAGGTTGTAGCCTTGTAGGCAGCCTTTCATTCATTAGTTGCATGTTAATTTCCTTTTCATTGCTTATAGTTCATTGTTTGTTTGTTTAATCAATATCCTCTCTTTTTCTTTTATATAGTATTTTGTTTCTTTGCATCCGATTTACTTGATTAATTTGCATCTTAATTGCTTAGTTTAGCATTCCACATTAGGTCATGCATAAACCCTAGGGTATCATGTTTTATCATTATATGTTCTATTTTGCATGCATCATAACTAGGTTGCATTCTAGCTTCATGCAGTTGTTCTTTTTGTTTCTTTCTTCATCTTCATGCTTCGGTTTTTGTTTGCATTAGATCTTCTTCATTGGCATTTGCATTAAATCCTCAATTCACCATCCCCTTTGCCAGCCAACTGCTCTTTTTATTCTCTCCTTCACTATTTTTCTTCTTCTAGCTCTCCTATCTGGCAAAGATGTGGCATCCACTGGCATATCAGTTTCAATTATAATTGGGTCCATATATTTAGGACCCATCAAGAATTTGGCCTAGTTTGGGACCATGAAGACATGAAACCGATAAATATACAATATATACTGGTCCTGGTTTGGGTTGTTGATGCATAGAAATCAGTTGGAGCAATATATACAGCTCAATGTATGGTGGAGGCTGAATCTCATAACTAGCTAAATCATCCTTTAGCATGGAGCGGTTGTCTGGCAAAATAAACATAAAAGCCTCGTGTAAGGTGCCAATCAACTGGTTGATAAGGCCTTTTGTTGGTTATAGCGGAGACTTGGGACCGAGTCGTGCTTGCATCTGAGTCGGGGGGTTTTGGATTGGGGATGAATTACCCCATTGTGTAATCCTTCAAAAGAAAAACAAAAAAAAAAAAAGAAGCCTCTTACCAGAATTTGTTTTCTAGGAATAATGATTCCAAAGTTAAATCTATGAGAGGCAGAGGCCCATCAATTGTGTACAGCCTCCAGATTTCAACGTGTGAAAGCACTAATTCTAAATCACCTATATATATATATATATAGGATGAAAATGTCCATAAGGCCCAAATTAACTGGTGGCAACTTTTGGTGTTCCCGCTTGGGAGGGCTTTCCAGTGGCAGCTTTTGGATTTGCAAGTGGACCAAACCAGGAAATTTCCAAAAGGCCCAAATTTACAGTCCTTCAGCCCCCGCGCCGGATTGTTTCTTCATCATATAACTTACAACTAGTAGGGATTCAAGCATGGGATTTATTAAGGGAAAGTGAATAAACAGAAACTAATAATTATTATAAAGAATAAACGTAATGTTGTTTAATAAGATAATTATTTTTCATATTGTCTTTTAGTGTTCTATTTTGTTTATTTTACATTATTAGTGATTAAACATTACAATTTTTTTGGAAATATTAGTAAATATATAAAATTAGGTGGTTATCATAATTAAATTAATCTATAAATTAACTTTTTATTCATAATTAGATTAATCTAAGCCCGAGCTTGAGGTCTAAGATTTCGGATTCGGCTTGGGTTGATACTCAACCTAACCCAATCTGCCCAAGTTGCATCCTGATGAGCAATGTGACATTTGTAATTGGACTAAGCCAAACCAAGTACAATCCATGCATGCATTATTTTTTGGGTTTTAACTATTTTTAGATAAAAAAATGTTAATATTGAAGCCATGAATGAGCTATGGGGTAATGGGATATACCCTCATTGTATAGCCTGATGAACCAAAAAAAAATAATAATAAATAAAAGATCTCAATCCAACATTTTGATAGTGTATTAAGGTTGCCTGGCCTAGCCCAACCTACACCCCAAATGTAACAGTATTTGTCTAGGTCTAGGATATGGAGTTAGGGACTATTGCTCTCTAGGGTCAATGGACTTTGAAAGCCCAATACTCAAATTAACTCAGAATTTGATTATCTTGGATTTAGATGTTAGAACTTGCCTCTGATTGATAATTGGACTAGATGTGGATTTAACCTCATCTGATCCAATTAAAATTTGAGTCCAATAAAAATTACGGAAAAGTACACTTCACCACACTGCAAAATTCTGAACACCATTGCAACCTTACACAATTCAAATTGACAAACACCCCCACCCTAAAACACTAATACCTGCCCATGTATTGACATCAATTCCAAGCTGATACCTACCCCAACTGTATGGTGGGGCTAAGAATTCTTAGGGTGGGTTGAACAGTCATTCTCCCTAAAAATTATTATTTTATGCATATATGTAGTATAATTATGTATACATACAAATATTATGTATAGTTATATAAAGTTTATAATTGTAAATTTAATATCTTATGTTTATACACATTTATTATACATATATGCTTTAAAAATAATTAGCTTTTAAGCTTTTTTAAATTTGTCCTTTTAAACACAATAAGATGGTTGTGGATTAAATCAAATGTAGATGTAGGTTTAGATATTTCATAATTGGATGTGGATATGGATGTAGCTAGATCTGATCTGAATCCGATCCATTTATAGTCCTATTTTCTGCATTATGTGTGGGCTTTGTGCAAATCCAAGTTTGACCTACCTTAGAAGAAAATAATATCTTGAGCCTAGAAATTTGTAGGTCTAATCAGGTTAGGATAAGTTATAGATGATCATCCCTAAGTAGGAGACTCATGCAAGGTTTAAAGTATCGGAAACGTAAGGTATATTGGAAAGATAATTTTAAGAGACGTATCGGGATACGCTTTGGATACGTATAGATACGGACGAAAAATCAAGATACGCATAAATATGCTAAAAAACACAAATAAATCCTAAAAAATATATTAATAACGATAAATAAAGTTATTTAAAAGTAAAAAACTGTAATTTAATTGTCTGTATAAAATTCGAGATATAGAGACACACTTAGTAACTATTGACAAATGATGGAACAAGTAAAATGTGAAAACACAAAAAAAAAACTAAAATGTATATTGATATACATTGGTTTTAAATTAATCAATATAATTTATCTTAATATTTATTAATACATAAATTTTAATAATTAATTCTAACATTTATTGATAAGCATATACTAAGAAAGAGAGAAAATTTACTTAAAAATAAAAAATGCATAAACTTATAGCAAGCAAATGGGCATGGCTTAGTGGTGATTGGTTTACCTCTAGTTCTTAAAGTCTAATGGCTAGGGTTTGAATCTTGTTATTTGCTAATTTGTAGTTTTTTATACTAACAAAATGAATTTAATGAGAAAGAGGGTTATTAATTAACGAAATTAATGAGAAGAGAATTCCAATTAGGCACTAAAATTGAAATTCAAATTTAAAATTATGCATTAATTACATGAGTAATTAACTAATTAATGAGAGAGAAATTCATTTAAATATAGAAGTAAATATAAAATTAATGAGAGGTAATTCGGCCTTAAATAATTTAATGAAATTAATGAGAGATAAGGGAACTTGTATAGGCTATATCGGATTGTTTCGGCTGTATCGGACTGCTTTGGAACCGTATCAGCCGATACAGACCTTAAACAGTCCGATATAGGGCTAGGGCCCGAAACGGTCTGATATAGACCGATACATACGAAAAGAAATGCTATAGATAATTTCTATGCGTTTCGTTTATCGGACTTGTACCAGAACAATACGTATCGGCCGATGCGGTCCGATACGTTGCGAAATTTTGAACCTTAGTCTCATGACATTTTTATAATTGGAATGCGAATGGTTTGTTTTATTACTTTTAATATATGCATGCATATTCTCTCAAAATATATATATATGTGTGTTTATACATGTATGCATGTATTTTATCAATAAATAATGTTATATTCTACATGTAAAAAAAAAAAAAAAAAGATCTCCCCACATCAAAGTGCAGAGTTATTGCCTTAAGAAGTTTACATACACATTTAGTGTGCAACCCGGGACCTGGTCATTGGGTCGAATGGGACAATGGTCCAACTGCCCAAGTCAAACAATTTTTTACCAGGTCAATAATTTTGATCAAGTTCTTGATTTTAATTGAACCAGACCTAGAATTTTGGCCAGGTAATTGTTCAAATGGTTCAATCAAGCTGATCAACGACAAGTTAAAAACACTATTACTAACAGACTCCTCTTTTATTCTCTCACTTTACTATTTTTCTTCTTCTAACTATCCTGTCTAGCAAAGATGTGGCATCCACATGCATACTAGTCTCAATTTTAATTGGGTCCTGCTTTGCGTTGTTGATGCATGCAGTTGATAGAAATTACTTTGGAGCAAATGTATGGTGGAGCTTGAAGTTCATAATTGGCGAAATCATCTCTTTGGCATGGAGTGGTTGTCTGGCAAAAAGGACATAGAAGTCTATTAGGGGGCATTCTTTTTTGGATTTTGAGAGGAAAAAAGTTGGTTAATGGGATTTTAATTCCCATTGACCAAGAAACCCCTCTTCTTTTTTTTCAGGTTTATGTGGGGATGAAGTACCATTTACTTGAATAAGTGGAACCTATTTCTTAGGTGGATAAATAATTTTTTCATATTGGGAGAAAATTTTTATGAATAAAATGGTTATTACCTTATTTACTTGAAAATATAAAAAAAAAAATAGGTAAGGAAAGACTTATTAAGATAACTGAATAATAATTGAAAGTTGAATCCATGAGAGGACGTAGAGCTCAGCCCAAGCTGCTGAGAACATGACTCGAGAATCGAGATTTCAACGTGTGAAAGCACTAATTCTACATCATTTATGGAGAGCATAAAATGCTGGGGGACCGGCGTTAATTGATGCACATGGACAGTTGGACATTGTTATCATTCTCTTTCATGAATTGACTTCACGAACTGCTGGAGGACATAGCGGACAGTACAATCTACAATTCAACAAGGATGAAAAGCTTTTAAGCCACAAAACCAAGCTGATGATGTGTCCGATTGGAAGGCTTTTTCATGGCAGCTTTTGGCTTTTTAATGTGGATCTAATAAATAATTTTTGATGAAATGTCTAGAAAGCCCAAATTTATTGTTTTTCAACGCCTTTTTAGCACTGTTTTTAAAATCGGATTAGACCGGACGATCGGATCAGAAAAATCGGGAACTGTTCATCTGATTTGTTCTGTTTTCCTTCAAAATTGTTTTTTCTCTCAAAACCGTTGAATTGGGCAGTTAACTATTTGAACTGTTCGAACGATTTTGACCATTTTCTAATTTTTTAAAATTTGTTAAAATCTTTTTATTTTTATTTTTTTGTCAGAATGGATCGGCCATTCGAGTCAAATGGTCAGGCCGTTTGAACTGATGACTAGACTCCTAACCGGTTCGTTTTTAAAAACCATGCTTTTTAGTGCCCTTCAACCAATTGAGGACTGGCTCGAACCTATTGAAGGTTGGATTGTTGGTGTGTTAACTGGTTTGTTCTAATGTTGACGTGAAATTAAATCTCGCAATCAGCATTTTGGGGAAAAAGGGGATAATGGTGCATGGCACCGAATACTAAAATAAAAACCCTTACTAGTGTCGATTTGGGAGGGATGAAGTTCCAAAATGGACCCTAGGTGGAACAACCCATAAACTATATTCTTGGTAAAAAATCTGGAGAGCCCAAATAAGCTGTGTCATTCAGTCATTTAAAGGGTCATCTGCTTCAGCCTCTTTTAAGTGTCTGTTTGGGAGGTATTTTTGGACGTGGCTTTTAGCAATTCCAAGAAGCTATGTTTGTAAAAAGTTTGGAAAGCCAACCACTGTGTTCAGGACTCAAAAAGCCACAGCTAAAATGGGGATTTATTCCAAATAACTTTTCCGGATCACGGGTGCTCAACCACCACAGCTGAATTAAGTACCTCGCAGCCAATGCAGAAACCCTCTCGAAAGGACTCCGAAAGTAACTTAGCTGAATCTTCAGCTTAGACCCCATTTGGTAGACCCTCAGCTTCGATTGAACTATGCTAAGCTTAAAATTAGTTTCACTAAAAATTGATTTCTTGACTGAATTAAAGCGTAGTTGAGTTACCTTGCAAGGCTAAAATCTGTTGCTTGACAACCTTCCGAAATTAGATGTATTCCTACTTATTTAGGCTGCATTTGGCATTTCTTATTTTAAGGATTTATGTCCGTTTTATTTTAAAAAAATAGGTATTTATAGGATTATTTTAATTTTAAAAAATAGATAAATCCTTAAAATAAGGAATGCTAAATGCAGCCTTAGTTCTACCAAACGGCCCCTCAAAACATGTAGGCCCTAGTATAATATAATCCCACTGTCTAGTAATTTTTGTTTTTTCTAGGGGTTTTATTGCAACGCGTGGGTCTCTCTAAAAGAAAGGGTTTTATTATTCATTCCACCCCATAAAAGAGTTTTGTTTATTTTTCAGATTTTGAGAGGGAAAAGTGGGTAAATGGGAATTGAATTTGAGATATCCATATTCTCTTTGGTTCCGGCCTTCTAGGTAAACAATAACTATCTCTCAGTTGGATAAATAATTTTCTCATTTGAGGAAAAATTTGCATTTATATAGGTATTGTCTTATTTACTTGGGAAGTAAAAGAAAATGGGTAAATGTATTTATATGGGTAAGTAATTTCTTGAAAAACAAACAGACTTAGTACAATTTATACAGTTCGAACAGCGACAAATGGGGGAATGAATGAAAATTCAAGGGGTAAGTGAATCATAGGTGGAGGTGTAGGCAACTAAAACTCAAAAAACTAATAAAAGTCCATGAGGTGGACTGAATTCTAAATTTCCCAAAGAAAAAAAATAAACGAATTTAACGTAAGCAATATTTTGAGGTGGCCGCCCATCCACCTGGAGTAAAGTTTGGGGATCAAAAAAAAAAAAACTTGTCCCTTGTTTTGTTGGCCAACAATCCACAACAAAAATTGCTTCTCTTAAGACATGGGGAAATTGAACATTAACCTACCAACCCTACACTGAAAGGAGCATTCGTCTATGATGTTGGAGATGCTCCACCAAGGCACAATCAAACACTTCATGCCATGGTTTTCCAACCGCTGTTGATTCAGACGGTTGGTCAAAAATCATTTTACCCCAAACTCGATCCAAACAACTAGTTTCATTTTACCCCAAACTCGATCCTTAGTCAAAAATCATTGAACCGGTTAACAATTCATTGACCCAAATGATTAAACCATTGACCTGTTCGATCCATTCAAGATTTTTGGCCATTTTTTTATTTTAATTATTTTTAAAATTTTTAATTATTTTATTAAAATTAACCATCCATTCGAACCAAACGATCAAATCGTTAACCGATAAATCAGTGGCCACAACGGTGGTTTAAAATGGCAATTATTGCTTTTCCAAAACTGACCAATCTTTAGTAATATTGATCGAATATGATTAACCCAACGCTTTGGCAGTTAGCCTCGAGAACATACCCCAACTCATCTCTAACAAGTAACAACCCAACCAATAGCACTCTCACCGTCAACTTTTCGTGAAGCATTGAAATTGATCTTAATTACTCCCTAATCAAGCAGAGCTGTCAAGTAATCTTTTCAATATATAAATTGCTTAGTCAAGTAATCTTCTGCATGCACAAGTAATTGAGTTAACTTGGAAAAATCTCAGTTTCATTTTAATGTAATTTGTCTTGCAGCATAAGGCACAAAATGAGTGTTCTATTACTCTTGTCATGGTGTTGTTGAAATCATGGCAAGGCATATAAAATTGTGGGTCACCTCATCAATCTAGATTCCAGGGTGAGTGTGTGTTCATTATATTTTATGTCTATAGCGAGTCCTTAATCTACCTAGCAAAACCCTATTGTGTGTTCATTATATATTTTTACCAGTTGAGAACAAAAAAGAAAATAGTGTGTGAATATATATAAAATCCTAATGGATAAATGGCTCATCAAATAAAATGAAAACAAAAGAAGAAATAAAATATATTTCAGCCATGGTTTTGAAAAGTGGACTACACCGGACGGTCGGATCAGTTGACCCGGGAACGGTCAGACAATCAGTTCCATTTCACTCAAAAACTGCTCCTGAACCCAAAACCATTGATTTGGTCAGTGATCCACTGGCTCAGGCGGTCAAACCATTAATCCAGAAAATGGTTTTTGGCCATCATTTTATTTTAATTTTTTATTTTTAAATCAAAACGGGCCATCTGTTTAAACCAAACGTCAGACCATTCGACCTGGGAAACGGTTCCATGTCTGATACAGTTTTTAAAACCTTAATTTCAGCAATATGAAAACTACAAAGGAAAATAAAGTAAAAAATTACTTCACCATTGGTGAATCTCTCACTATATTTACCATCAATAAAAGGATTATGAGATATAATGCCATAAGAGTATAACATCTAACAAGCTAATAACCAATAAACAAGTATTCCAGTTAAATTCACTGAATGGTGAAACTCACCTCTTCAGACTTCGTTACTTATTATAGAAATTGTTCAATAACTATTGAATGTCTCTAGAGATTATATATAAAAGGATGACCAACCTAGTAGATATGCCTATGACCAGTGGCGGAGTAAAAAAAAAAAAGATAGAGAGTAGAAGTAGGATTTCAGTAAAATGGCCTGAGAATTAAGGTTTGGGTCTATTATAGCTTTTTTTTTTTTTTTTTAAGTAGACTTTTTTTTTTTTTAATTTTGAGAGTTGGAGGAGAATTAGAGAGTGATACTTTACATTTTAGTTCAAATTTTGGGGGGCTAAGGACCCAGTTTATTACGTTTTTGACCCAACCTCCACTTAATAATTATATAAATCATGGTTTTCAAAAACGAACCGGTAACTGAATCGGTCAGGGGTCTGGTTACTGATTCGAATGATCCGACCGTTTGAATCAAATGGTCGGTCTCTTCTAACAAAAAGATTTTAAAAATTGAAAAACTGTCAAAACCGTTCAAACAGTTCGAATGGTTTGAATGATTAACAGGCCGGTTCAACAGTTTACTAACCAAAATCAATGATTTTAAAAGAAAACAAAACCAGTCAAGTGATCGATTCTCAGTTTTTTGGTCCGACCGTCCAGTCTAGTCTAATTTTAAAAACCATGATATAAATAATGATTCTAACAAAAAGTTTGAGTAACCAAAGCAAAACCCACCATGCGTATGACCTAATAGTTGAGATGATGATTACTTGGCAATGGCATCCTTACAAAATGGAGGCGCAGGTTGATTTCTTGTGCACCTACTCTGTTCCCACCTTATTCCATTAACGTGTAATATATAATAGCAAAAAAACCCCAGAGGTACAGACAAAAACCAGATAAAAATAAAGAATATCAACCCAGTAATCGATATGGTCACTTGCACCCCTCCATATGGAAAGATTGGGATCAAATCCAAAAAGAAAAAAAAGAAAAAAAAAAGAAACCTGGGCTCAAAATGTCATTAATATTATTTTTGTATTTTTAAGATTTGTTTTCATCAGTTCTCCTGATAACTTAATAAGTTGGAATTTTATTTTTAAAAGTGCTCATATATTGGAAGTCCCGTCATTGCCAAAACACCCTTGTGTGAAAAGACAGAATACCCTTCATGTCAACAAGTGTGAGTAGACCTCTATCTTGGATTTTTCCCCAAGATGGGTATCTTTACCATTTAATGCTAATATTTGCCTTAATTTTACATCCAAGCCATCAAAATTAAATTAAAATATTTCAATATCATCATATAATGTTATTTCAAATATTTTTTATCTTTAATCCAATCAATGAGTTAATGTATTTAAAGAATCACCAGAAAAATTTATCACCAATAAATTAATATCTAATCAATCAGGTGGAATTCAATATTTATATAACTTTTCGTATTTTCATCCTTTTATTTTTACTTGCATACATGCATAGCACGTGCCTTCCCACTAATATAACTGTGTATAAGTAGAGTTCATCCTTACAACTATAAATTTTGTTATCATTTCACATTTTTCTTATTTATGTTTTGTATTTTAAAAATATTTTCTCTTTAACATCTATATAATATTTCAAAACAACGTAACTATATTAGAAAGAGTTTTTTTTTTTTGAATAGTTTGAAAAAAAAAAGTCTTAAAAAATAAGAAGTATTGTGGACATGGATTTGACTTGTGCCTAGCATGAGATCAAACAGCGTGGGTTGTTTTGGGATGCTCCACGCGACACTTTCAATTCAGGTCTTCATTTGTCTTTTCAATTAAAAAAATATCGAGTGTAAATAATATTTTATTCATACTCATTATGAGATGTCATTCAAGCAAGTTACATCAATCTAAAATATTTTAGAGAGAATTACTGTTCAGCCCAGACTCAGAATTTCTAAAATATAATTGGAGTACGTGTGAGCTTAGAATTAATGTCAATTCACAGGTGGAGAGGGTATTTGATATTTTAAATGTTTATAGATTTATAATAAAATTCAAAAATCTGCATTGGATCTCTTCGTATTTTTCCAAATATTTATTTTTATTTTAAAAAAAAGATGATGGAACTTTCAACCATTAGGCTGGAAACCACGTAACGTCAACATGCCGTGGTGGCATCATGGCATGAGTCAAATCTTGGATTATGACACATCAGTTTAGAGCCGTACACTTAAAGCATTACTTTTGGTTGTCTAAATTTGACAGCTGGACCATCAGGCCTCTCCACACATGATATCTTAGTTCACACAAACTTCTTGTAATGGTATTATGTTAGATATGTAATGCAATGGCTCTTTATGGAATATGGAACCAATAATAGTACCCTACACCATTCATTAGCCATAACGGAAAATCTATGATGCCGGAAAGACATCGTATGAATTTATGAAAAGAGTTTTGACCAATTAAAATCCATCCATGAATTTTGATAAATAACACTTGATTGACTATCAAATTTATGATTCGAATTTATTGGTTAGAAGTTTTTCAGATATCATATCTTTTCTATATCATAGTCGAATGATTCGAACCCCAGCCATAAATGTTAAGTGAGATGTTGAATTGGTGTGGGAGTCATGCATTTGTGAGCAGTATGAGATGTTATCCTTAGTTCAATAGTTCTACGTCTGCTCAACGGCCATTATTTCATTTAATTTGATCTCCTAGATGCATAATAGTCATGCAGGAAGAGCACTATCGGCAGCCCATGCAGCTAGGCTGTTGAACATGGATAGTTTTCTCATTTTAATAGGACTTTAAGCCCCTATTTGGGAACACTTTAATAAGGACTTATTTGAATAAATACTTATTTTAAATGGTGGGGTCACACAATAAATAGAAAATATAGACTTTTCATGCTTGACAAAAACTTAAAAAACAAAGGAAGCGCTTATTTTGAAAATAAGAACTTAAAAAATAAACTCGAATTGGGTGGTATTTTTTAGTGTTTGTTTAATAAGTACTTATTTCCTGTTTTTTATTTTTTGTTGAGAGGGACAAGGCTGTCCCCAATGTTTTGTTCATTTTCCAAGGACACCCCCCCATCTTCAAAAGAAGATCAATATTTACTTCCTTCTCCTGTAGTCTTTCCCAAATCATCAATACCTCTCTCTCTCTCTCTCCTTTATTTCAATTATGGGAAAAATATTTATTTATTTTTTATTTGTCTTTGTGTTTATCCAATATATGGTTAAGTTAGGATTGTAGTGGTCATTTCTACAAATATAAGTACTTATAGGATAAGTGACTCAACAAATACTACATCACAAATAAGTACTTAAAATAACTATAAGTGGTTTGAGAAAAAACCTCTCAAACACTAATAAGAACTTATTCAAAGAAGTACATAAAAATAAATACTTATTAAATAAGTAATGATTATTTTCTAAATATACCCTAAATCATGTACTAGAACCAATTGATACTTGCAGCAATAATGATTGATGAGGGCGAATTTGGCCCTCCAATGATATTGTGACACATGGCACCTCAGAACAAATAGGTGAAACCTAGAACCACTTTGGCAATAATTTGCCTTAGCTAAGTTGATGGTGTCCCACCTGGCGGCCCAGGCGCGGCCTAGTACAGGCGTGACCTGGCATAGGCATGGCCTGACCACCTGGCCCTGGCGCAGCCTAGCACAGGCGTGGCCTGGCCCTGGTGCGGCCTAGCCCTAGCACGGCCTGGCCCTGGCACGACTTGGCGGCCTAGCCCAGATGCGACCTAGCCCTGGCGCAAGCTGGCAGTACAGGCACGACCAGGCAGCCTGGCACAGGCGCAACTTAGTGACCTGGCACATGCGCCGACCTAGCGACTTACAAGACGTGCTCGCCAACGAATTCGACATGCATATCCAAACACTCCCACGATCTTTGGAAGTTGGCCCACATGCCGAACGATCGCAGAAATCTCGGATATGGTGCGTGAAGCCCACGCCAAACAATGCCTATATAAAGGCACCAACCCCAGAAGCAAGTAAGCAAATTCTAGCTCTCAGCTCGTAGTCTACTATGAGAGTACTGACTTAAGCATCGGAGCGACCTCACCGGGTTAGCCACCCCGGGTCCTCTGACATTTAGTTCCTTACAGGCCTCTGAAGAGCAACAGAACTCATCAATCCAGTTCGCCACCTGGTCAACTCTACACCTCACAGGCAGCCCTGCACCTGGTCAGCTCGGCACCTCACAGGTAGCCCCACACCTGGTCAGCCTGGCGCCTTACAGGCAGCCCTACACACTGCACCTGGTCAGCTCAGCACCTCACAGGCAGCTCAGTACCTAAGCAACTCCGCTTCGACCTCTGAGTCATCGGCCACTTGGAAGCAAACCAAATGACGAGGTACTTAGCCAAAAGATTGATACATGACCAAAAATTATTTCTTCAATTATATATCTTGTGAAGGCCCATATATCAAACTTTTTATATGACCATGATCCATTATTATGAGTAAAACTACAAAGAATTTTATTTCTTAAATTGATCTTTCATGAGGAAAATATTAAGTATAATTTTGATTTTTTATGCCAACAAAAGAATGGAATAGGAAATTCTTTGCACTAGTTTTTCTTGTTTCTAAAAATATGTACAAATCCCATTTTGTGTTATTTCAATATTTAGTTAAAAATTAAAATGAAAAATATTTTCGTATTCTTTCTTCCTTATGAGTGAAACTTTATCTTAAGAATCATGTTGTCCAAAACCTAATTCTAAATGGATAAATAGCTAGTTTAATAAGCTAGAGAAAAATGAAAATAAAATAAGAAACAAGATATTTTTGGCTAGAGTTATAGATGGAGAGTATTACATGCATGCCTTCAAACGTAAGAAACCCAAACTAGAGGGGGAAAACGCAATTAGGGTATTTTTCCTTTTTTGTCTTCTTTTTGGAAAACAGTACAATTGGAGTTTTTCCCCTTTCTTTGGTCTTTTTTTTTTTATTACCATATAATGACCAAAAGATCCATTTACTACTTACATACCTTTGGCATTTCAAAATGTCAAAAGTTAATTATTTTTTTTTACACTTTCAACCACCTAAGTCATACTTAAACTAGTTTAAAAAGTCAATTAACCCCCTAAAATACATGTAACTCCACTGTTAAGTTGTAGATAATTTATTAGAAAATAATAAAGGTGTATTTTTTAGATACGACTTTTAAAAACAATGCATTTTTATGGGAAAGTAGATGAGAGAATATAAAGGAATCAAGGATAATTTAGAAGCTCTTTCTACATTGGGAGTCTAAATGGATGGAGCTCTAGTGAAAGGGAAAGGTATTGATCATGTGTGTTGTAATGATAACAAACTCATTAAGAGTACTGAAGGTGTGCTAAGTATATAGCTAATCCAAGTAAGCTTCTTTGAGTTACATTTGTTATAGTATCTTGCTAAAGAAGAAGACATGGAAGCACTGTTTGATTCAACTGAATGATCTAAACATTGTCAACACCATTACCACTCTCTCCAAAGTTTTGGATTGCTCAAGGGATCTCAAATAATGAATGAACTATAAAGGCTTAGAAGGTTTAGGAGCAACTCAATAAAACTTTTGCTACAAGTCATCAAGGAGGAAAGAAACATTAGGTCCATGGTCTAAGTGTCATATCTTTTAAGTTATTGATGCAATCATTTGTTTGATATGCACAAGCACAACACAAGATGCTCAACAAGATCAAACTCAGTGAATTCAACCTTAGAGACCAATCGCTAGAATAGATTTAGTTCCTAGGATTTCCTGGACTTAAAATAAGATCTGAAATGTTGAAAATCATTTTTGAAAGCTAAAGGAAGAATGCCCAAAGCTTTGGATTAATTTTTCCAAGGTTTTTAAGTGTTGGGATGCAAGTACTCAACTACCCTTGGTAGTTGAGGCATGAAATGCCCTGGTAGGCTGGTATTGTGCTATAATTGATTGCTCAAAAATGCATAAGTGACTAGCCTTAATAGTTAAGGCATGAAATGTCCTCGCATTATGTTATAGTCGACTACCTAAAAATAAATAGTTGACTACGTCTAACAAGTTGAGTTTGAAAACACATATCAGTCAACTGATTAGAGGAACTAGTTGATTAGAGGAAAAAAGATTCCTCCCTTTGTTTGATAGGCAACTACTAACTAATTATTGCCATCTATTTTGTTAGATTTTTTTATCATTTGAATACCTAATGACTATTTCTATTTTTGGTATGCTTTCTATCTTGTTGATGGAACCTTGAATCACTTCCATGAATGGTTAAAGTCCTCGAAGAATTAAAAAATAAAGATTACTTGCTTTCCATCTTCTATAAATAAGAGAGGTTTTGACTTGAATCAAATAAAGAAGCAAGAAAACAATCTGTTCATACATTGCATATAGTGTATAGTTGTTTTGAGAGGGAAAGTTCACAAGAGTCTTTTTTCTCTCTTGAAGAAATTTTTGAGCTTCAATAGTTCTAAGAGTGAGATAAGTCGAGAAATCGTTGTGCTTGTACAATCTCACTAAACTATTGTAAATCTCTTTAGTGAGTGGAGCATCTGAGTTATCTCTAGCAATTGAATAGTTTTTGTTGTATCATACCATATTTGCCTATTGAGAAGCTTTTTGTCCTGCTATATTTTGTGCTATATTATAACATCACTTGAATGAATGAAGTTTGTTCCACCATCAATGGTTTGATTGGAACCTGAAATTCCAATCAGGGTTTGGTAGAGACCATGAAGATCAGCTGTATTAGGTTTGGCAGACACCCATGAAGTTCTATTGAATGAGTGTAGTACATGTAAGAAAGTTTTTAAAAGGATAAAGGTGTAGCTGAGACATAAAGGCTCAAAAAAGTGAGGCATAAGCCTCAAGGAGTTATAAAGTATAAGGCTAAAAAATTAAGTAACAAAATTAATTAAATTTTATAAATGATAAAAGTTAAGAATGATAGAAGGTACAACTACCCATAAAATAGAAGTTTATAAGAAATAAGTATTAACTTTTATGTATTAAAGAAAATAATAATTAATCATCTAACAATTATAAGTATTTTATGTTTCGGTTTCAAAATGCAATCTTATGAAATTACACATGAAGAATCATCCATATAATTGACATTAGATTTATGGTCATCTAATAGATGGGGAGAAAAGAAACAACTTAGTTGATTTGATATATGCAAAATAATAATAATAATAATAATAATAATAATAATAATAATAATAATAATAATAATAATAATAATAATAATAAGAAAATAAATTCATTAGGAAAAGAAATGAGAAAAATAACAAATTTGGGATGTTAGAAAAGAACAATAGAAACAATCCCACTTGATTTATCTAAGAGAAACTAATAACTTGATTTGCCCAATTGGTTTTTCATTGTTACTTTTTTATTTGGCCCGTAATTATTAATGTGCTTCTTCCATATATTTTGAAGTTTGAACTATAAAAATGCATAAAAATGTGTTTTTTTTTTTTTTTTGCATTAAATCACTAAATAATGTCGATACTTGAGGCTTATACCTTTTTATGCTTGATACCTTGAGGCTTGAGGCTTATGCCTCATTATAACAATGGCTTAAGCTTCAAACCAAAGTTGTAAGGCTTAAGCCTTGAGACAATACCAACCAAGGGGTCACTCATTGGTTTACTCCAACATTGACGTGGAATCAATTCCTGCAACCAATGAAATCGGGCAAAACACTGTGGTGGGGGGGTGGGGATATTAGTGGTTTGTGGCACCAAATACCAAAATAAGAAAAGCAAGGCAAAATCTGTTTGCCTCACCTCAAGGCATACACCTCTTAAGGCTTAAGCCTCTTAAAAATATTACTCATAAGTTTATCCAAGGTTGTAAGAACCTTGAAAAACCTATGCTTGTAAAAGGTTTTGCTGGTGGTAAGGTTTTCCAAACCTCTATAAAAATTGTGTATGCAATTTTCATTGCTTTTCTTGTTCTTTATTTTCTACTTTACTTTCAAGTTTTTGTAATTGCCTTATTTCTAATTGTTACTAACATCTTGGTAATTGCCTAAACTTGAATATCCAATTTATCTCCCCTATTGGAAGGAAAAAACATATAGAAATGAAATAAAATGCAAAGAAGGAAAAAAAAAAAACAAAACAAAGAGAGGGTGAATAACATGAAAAACATTATTTTATATTCCAGGTTTTTTTATGTAGACAAATAAAACATTATATATTAATTGAATAACAAAGTATTAATACAAACTCAAGGGTGGCCAATACCATCACATGCAAGATTTAGCCAAAGATTTTGCCCGTTGGGCAGTAGTATTGGCAGCTTGATTCTTAGTTGATTATTGTTATTTTTTAATAATAAATAAATACTCGATGGTGTCCAGCTACTAAATTCAAATCAGCCTCCATAAGATTGCCCTTACATATTATCATCGCAAGATATTCTCAATACACGGCCGAAATGTGCTGATTTGATCTCCCATCTACTAGAATTGGAAATTTCTTACGAGAACCCAATTGGCCGAATGTAAATCCCAAGTGAGTAAGAATTTAGTATCGGTAGGTGGTCGGTTCATTTCATTGTAGGGGCTTACAGGCAACCGGCTGGAACGGCATCGTCTTATTTATAACGTAGCCAACTGCCCATCGCTTTGTTCACTCCTTGGGTAGGTTGCCTGTCACTGTCTGACCTTCATTGAACCCTATATCATCGTTTACCCGTGTCCCCTTGCCAAGTAGTAGTAAGTCTCAGAAACTCCAAGCGAAAGAGAAAGGAAGAGTGAAATGGGGAGTACTGGAATCAGGGTTTCCGGCGTAGTGGTGGTGGTAGCGGCGATGATCGTCCTGATGGCATTTTCCGAGGTGAGGGCTCAGGCGCCAGCCCCGGCGCCGGACTGCTTTAATAAGCTGTTGAATTTGTCGGACTGTTTGACGTTCGTGGAAGCCGGAAGCAATCTGACAAAGCCGGAGAAGAACTGCTGCCCTTCTCTTGCAGGGCTGGTGGAGAGCAGTCCGGAATGCTTGTGCCAGCTTTTGGGTAATGCCAATAGCTTTGGAATTCCAGTCGACGTTAGCAAGGCTTTGAAGCTTCCTTCCGCTTGCGGTGTCAGTACTCCCGATCCTAGCTTGTGCTCAGGTAAGCCTTGTCTCAAATCTTCAATTCATGATTTGGGGGGGGGGGGGGGGGGGGCTTTCCCGTGGCGGCTTTCGGCTTTATGAATGAGCCCCACGACAGACCGGAAAGCCCAACCAAAGCTTCGGGGAGAACCTGTTTTGGTGGATTCTCCAAAGCAGCTCAACCAAAGCTTGTTTCGGTCGTTAGCCACTTCATTAGCTTAAGTTTGTGTTTCTTAATTCTTATATTGCACCCTAGTGCGAGTTAGCCGCGCTGCCTATAAGTTTGCTTTGATACGCCGGTGATAAGTGCGCATTGTCATAATGGCACCGCCATCACCGGCCGATGGGAGGTTGAGCTGTGCTGTCGTTGTCGAATTCCACATATGGGATGTGCTGTGGGGCACTTGTGCGGCGCCCACTCTCGTCGTTGTCTTATTTTGCCCTTTTAAAAGATATTATTATTTTATTTACAGAAATTTGCGATTTTATTTATGTTAAATAAAATCATATCCTGAGTTTTTTAAATGTACTTGAAAGAGAGTTGGATCCTGAGTTTTTAGGGTAAATTAAGGAAACCTAACATTCCTCAAGCGGCATGAAAATGCTCAAATAACTATGTAGTTAGTTTTGATCAAAATGTTTATTTCATAAATTTTCTCTTTGCATCAATCACTATTCCAAACCTTTTTATCTCTTTTGGGAAATTGATTTATTTTCAAAAAAATTCCCTTCGTATCAATCACTCAAAGGTAAATTCTCTTTTTTTTGGTTATTCATAAATTTGTAAAAAGTTTACTTGCAAGAGATTTCAACAATAATTTACCCATATTTTATTGTTGTGTGGGATTCACTACAAGATCATTCAGGTCATTTAGGGACATAGGTCATGTTGGAAGGTGTTGGAAGGGATATATATATACTTTACTTGCAGGCGATCTGATTCTCCTTTCCTTAAAAGCATTAACAGCCATTCGCATGTGACATCAATTAGTTTTCACGAAATTGGTCCTCACAACACTTGTAGCCCAGCATTAAAACATCTTAGTACTTCTATATTTTTATTTATGGAAATGTTTCCAATGCATGGCTTCAAGTGTTGTGACTAGTGACGGTGTGAGTACAAGTTTTGTAAGAGAAAATGTGGGTTCCATCAATTGACCCATTTAAGAGTTTGGATAAGCTACCAAATGAAGTGGTTGTGTGGTGTGCCGGTCAAGAAAAATTGAAGTAAAAGGAATCATATGACATTCCAAATGGGCATATTATTATCTTTAGTTCATGGATATATTTTATATAAATAGTTTGATAATTTAGATTCTTTTAAATCAAAATGGATGGTGTGATAGGTCTCTTGTCAATTTTTCAAAAACAAAAATAATAGTTTTAATTAGTGTTTTCAACCTGTCGTTGCCCCGACTGGTTGAACCAGTTGAACCATCACCCGGTCATGATTCCAGGTCCAACTTGAGTAAAATCCAGAGAGGGAGGTAAAAAACCGTCTGACCTGGATGGTTGGACCGTTAACCCGTTCGACCCGGTGGCTAGGTCATGAGTTGCACGCTAAATGTGTATGCAAACTTTTGGAGCCTATAACTTTGCATTCTGATGTTTGACTGAGGTGATTTAAATTTATTTTGGGTAAATTTTTGAGATCTATGCATCCCAAGGCGCCCCTGCTATTTTTGCCAAAAAAATCCCTTTTTTGGCATCAAATTGCAAACTTTAATATTTTTTACAAATACAAAATTTAAAACTGAATTAAAAATATAATTTAAATATAAAATAATACGTATATTACATGTGGAACATATACATTATTACATATCTATACACATATATGTTTGAATTTCTGTATGGCTGATGTGGCACGGCCTAAGCCATTCGACTCGGATGGTCGAATCGGTGACTTGTGACCCAGAGGTAAAAACAGTTTGGCCTCCAGATCGGTTTTTAAAACATTGAATTTAATCAAATGAAACTCTCAATACACAAATTTTGCTTATCAAGAGTATGAGAACCATGATTTTGTCTAGCTGATTGAATCACAAATAAGTTGTAATGAAAGCATTAATTTTCCTATGCTGTATTCATTAATTATTAGATTCAATTAAATTACCAAAATTATGAAAATTGATTTACATAAATGACCAAAATTAATTTCACAAATAAGAAAATTACAATAATTAAATTACCAACATTACCAAAACGTTTATCAAAAATTAAAATTTTTAGGAAAATTAATATACGAAATTACCAAAATTTATATAACAAAATGAATCACAAATTTATTTTCCAATATAACCAAATTAATCACCATTCACCAAAATTAACAAAATTAGTGTACAAAAATTATCAATATTACTTCACTTTTGAAAATTAACAAAGATAATAATTTCCTAAGATTATTCATTCATCAATTAGAAAAATAATAATTGTTAGTTAGTTGTTAACTTACCAAAATAAATCAAAATTAATTTGTGGGAATATACCAAACTTTAATAAAATTTCCAAAACTAATTTATCTAAATTGCCAAAATTAATTTCCCAAATAACCAAAATTACAATAATTAAAGTACCAAAAGTTACCAACATTACCAAAATTTATTTACAAAAAATTAATTTTTTTAAGGAAAATTATTATACGAAATTACCAAAATTAAAATAATAGAATGGATCACAAATTCAATTACTCGTATAACAAAATTAATCACCAAAATTAGAAAAATTAGCATAATTGCTTCAGTTTCATAAATTAATATTTTACGAAAAAAAATCTACAAAATTACCAAAATTAATAATTTCTCAAAATTACCAAATTATTCATTAATAAATTAGAAAATAATAATAATTTTTGGTTAGTTGTTAATTTACCAAAGTAAATCAAAATTAATTTAGTGAAATTAATTTTTGGGAATATACCAAAATTGACAAAATTAATTATGAAATTTACTAAAAGTAATTTACACTAATTGATTATCTCTAATTCGATTTACCAAAATTAAATAAATTAATAAAATTAATAAAATTACTGTTTGATAATTATGAAAATTAATTAGTAATTTTTGGTAAATTATTAATTTACCACAACTAAGGAAAATGACTTTACTGAAAATAATTTTTGGTATTTTATCCAAATGTTATTAATTTACCAAAGTTACCAAAACAAATTACCTAATTTATCAAAATTAATTATGAAATCTACCAAAGTTAATTTCAAATCTACCAAAAATTAATTTACGTCATCTTAGGAGAATCTAGCAACATGTGGGATGGTTGAGAAGTGTAATCTAATTAATAATTATCTTAAGAGACATGATGGAGAAGGTTTCATGAAGAGAGTGGAATGTATGGGATTTTAGGAGAAAAACGTGTATAATTTTCTAGTTAACATGAGAGAGAAGATAATGGGAGAAATTTTAGGAGCAAGTGGTTTTAGGCTGCCATTGATGGATTCCCCAATTACATGACTTTAAAAAGTAAGAATAAAGGAGAATTTTAAAATGGGGATTTTGATGTAAATTTTGAAAGAGAGCAAGGGTGACACATGGATTGCTTTGCTTTATATTTATTTATAGTATAGATGTATGTATATTTATATTTTTAAAAATATGATTGAATATATTTGGATCTTTTATAATAGGATTGTAAATTTTAACTATTTTATTTTTCATTTTTTAAATGAAATAAAAAAACGAAATGATTGACATTATAAAAAAGTCACGGGGGTGGGGATAACCTCCTTGGCCAGTTAGCGGTGGCAGAAACAGGGACAAAGTAGGGCTTTTTGCAGGGATGGGATGTGGAGTGGATTCCCGCCCCTGCCCCGCCCTGTTTCCATTCCTAGTTGGAAACAAAAAATTAGTCCAATGATCTGACTGGATGTTCCACCTATAAAAGCAAACTGTGGGCCATAAAAGTTTGTAAATAAATGTTTACAAAATAAAAAAAAAAAAAGAAGTTGGTAAACATTTTATTGAATCTTCTTTTATTGTTAGAAAGCTGGTTTAGAATTAATTTTGTCTTATTGTCAGACAATACCAAATACATTTTACACAATTTTTAGGGATTTAGGGTTTAGACTTAAGGTTTAGGCTTTAGGGTTAGGGTTAAAGGTTCACGTATAAAAATCAAGAGATGGTTGGATGCTTTCGTCCGACCATGCTATGAGCAAACTAAGGCCCTAATTAAGCTTATATTTTGTAGCCATTATTCTAGTTAGAATCTGTTGTTCTTAAAGACTGAGCAATGCTAAAGCATAAAATCTTGTTTGGTTGTATGCCTTACAAAATGCATCATACATCACACAGATTTGGATCATTGTGTTGTCACTTCACGGTGCAAGTTTTAGAATCTGTTGTCCTTAAAGACTGAGCAATGCTAAAGCATAAAATCTTGTTTGGTTGCATGCCTTACAAAATGCATCATACATCACACAGATTTGGATCATTGTGTTGTCACTTCACGGTGCAAGTGAGTCTTCCATCCGTCTTTAGGCCATGCACATAATATTTTAATTATTTGGTGTAAAACATTGTAATCAATGTTTGGTTCCCTTCTGAGTTTGTTTCTCTGTCAGTATTTTTTTTTAGATTCAAATGTTTTAATTATTATTTTTTTCCTTTTCATCAAAACTTGTTTCCCTTCCCTTTGGTTATGTTTGGTTAGATAGAAAATAAGAGAGTAACATTAAGAACTTTCCCTAACTTTCTGTTTCACTCCTATTTTCTATCAAACCAAGTACAACGTACTATTTGTTTTGATTTAATAGACTTTTGGTGTCACAAGACCACTTAAATGCAATCTGAAACTTCCCACTGTTTTTCTGACCCCAAATTTTTTATATTTGATTGATTGTTCAGAACAACCTGGAACATGGAAGCTTTATCCTTCTAAGATTCCATACAAGGAAGCCATAGAAATTATGACAGTTCCTCTGTTAGTTCTTTATCACATCTGAAAATTTCCAGTTGCTAAGACATGGCTACAAGAATCAAAAGACAAGAAGTTCAAATAAAAAATTCAGTTGTTTATGAGCTATGGAGATGTAGAGTTGCCTGGCTAAGATTGAACAGAGATAAGGATGCTAAAGCCACATTGCCAACCTTTAGTCCAATCTGATCTTTCGAGGTTGGGTTAGGGTTACCTGCCCAAGTTTCACCTACCTACTAATTACTCAAATTGAGTCTCCAAAGGGACCTTGAAAGTTTTCTATTTTGGGTCAAGCTTTTTGTAATATCGCCCTTTTACTCTACACACCCAGACCATTAAAGATTCTGTGCTCCTGTTTAGATCTTTCAAGTCTTAGATCCAAAAGATAGAAAACAACTTAGATGATAAAAGGTTATCTGCCTATTTTTCTAATACTTTTGGTGCACTTATCTGAAAAAAGAAAAAAAATATAGTTCCCATGGTCCTAGACTAAAACAACTCATTCTTGTTAATGGAATTGGCTAGGGTTTGAGGACACAAGATTGCTAGTTACAGTGTTGGGGCCAATGGGCCATCACAGCTTACCACTTGGAAAGTTGATTCATGCTTCATTTTTAGAGCTTTAAAAGAGTTTAAGGGGCTGTTTATAATGGCTGAAGTTTCTGAACTGAACAACTTATTTCTTTGTCTTTTAGTGAATAAAATAATTAAATAATAAAATATTCAAAGGAATAGTAATCTACCCAACTTCAGCATCATCCATTAAGGAGTCCACAACCTCCTTAAAAACTTATTCACCAAAAGGCAAAGGAATAAGCTTTTCAGTTCAGCCACTTCATCTGTTATCAAATGGCCCATAAATAAATTTTTTGACCACTATTCAAATGTTTACTTCAAAAGGCTTATCACTTTAAGCTGATTTTTCGGAATTAATCTTCAAAATGGGATCCATTGAATTGTGTGGTTGTCCTGATTTAGGAGAAATGACAACTTCATGGAGGTTTCCATAAATTTAGTTTGATAACCCTGTTGTATAGTTTCTGTATGAGGTTTTCTTGTATCCATATTTTCTGGTTTGTGCAATACCTCATACTGTTCAAGAAAAGGGGTTTAATGGGCCCCAAATAGGTGTCCTAGATCTTTGTTTTTGCCTTTTTCTCATTTCTGTTTTACCTTTCTTTTGCAGTATTTGGGGTTCCAATTAGCAGTCCTACAGCAAGTGAAGGTCCCACTGCATCTGGTAAATAATTTAATTTCTTTAAATTTTATTTTCTTTAAAATATGCTTTTAGATACAATGAGACTACATAATCATGCAATATTATGACTGACCATGGGGTAAGTCAAAAAACGCAACAAAGACTACAATATTATGACCACCATATTAAAATTTGATCACTTGTTACTTTATTTTTTATAATAAAAGAAATTTTCTTAAAAGAAAAGAAGGCAAACAATAAGTATACAGGGATGCAGCCCAAGCATCTCACAAGCATTACTTTTGGTTCCATTTCTTTCAATGTACATGGGGTGGACCAGTTTCCAAACTGAAAATTCCCAGCCATAGTTTTAATCATTTATGTCAAAAACGTTTGTTGTCCACCCATTTTATATCAAACTAAGTGCTGACTTTTTGAAATATGTTTACTTTTCAATCTGACATAAGTTAAGAGTATTAGATTGAGAAACTAACATAAGGTTAAAGCTAAATTTGGAGGGAGGAGGATCTTCAATGTGGATTATTGTTGTTATTGAGATTTCAAGAAAAATTGGTCTTACAAAAGATTTGAAAAACATTATTTTCTTAAAATAGAAAACACATAAAACACCTTTCTCCCTTAAAGGTGAAACCAGAAATTTAAAAGCATGATTTCTTGCTTTCCCCTACTGGTTTGATTTTTTGTCTCATAAAGCATACAATGTTCCGATAGACTTCTTGGTTGAATGGATATTAAAAATGTTCTGAGACTGAGATCAGACCTTTCAAATCACGGACAGGCATCCAAAACTGTTTTTTGCAATGTTCAGTGAATTGGACTGGTCATAGAACAGGAAAAGGGAGAGGTTCAACTGGGGTCACATTGGAGCTCGAACCGTTATGACTTATGACATGGCATATATGTATATATACTACGAGTCATATAAATACCATATATAATATATTTTACAAATTTTATCATATACTTAAATATGATAGATGGATGGCAAGTTTCATAAATTTTAAAACAAATAACCAAGGTTCAAGCCTCTTAATTCAACAATGACCAAGAGCCATTAATTAACACAAATAAAAAATGGATTAATGGTAATTAAGCAATACATGTAAATAAGAGGTTATGGGTTCAAATCTTGTCACAAACACTTGGAATTTTCAATTATTTAGTGACCTGGGCAGTTTCATGATATTGGGACGAGATCGCTTTCAGTTAGTGCAAGGCCCGTTCGAACACTGTTCGAACAGCCTGTACAGCCTTGCATCGGGAACATCTCCGTACTCTATGCTTTATTTCATGGGGAGATATTCCCAATGCAAGGCTATGATGGTTGTTTGAACTGGCTTTGCACTGACTGAATCTCATTTCTATCGGGACCGGTTCATTATTTCTCCAGTTAAATTGATCGGTCAGCCAGTTTTGACTGATTTTTTGAGGAATTTGGGTTATTGGGGTGTGATTGAACCACCCAGGGCCCTGGGTCACAGTTCAACTGGTCCAACCGGGTGGTCTGCTCTGGTTTCCTAAACAATGTTTTCCTTTTGAAAAGTTGAGTTGGTCAAATATATTCAAAATTCATGTATTAATAAGTGTTATAACAAATGCTTTATTGTTTTCAGCTTACTTTGATGCAAAACATCAAAACAAAATGGTTTTACGTAGGTCTTCTGGCAATAATGGATATTAGTTCACATTTTTTTCTATATTTTTATTTTTACTTCAGACCGAAGTCCATTTAAATGTGAGTTTATATGATTCATGGCCATGGGGGCTTTAAAGTAGCACCTTTAAGACGGTCCATGGCAAACTTTGGTGTTTGAGCCATACACTAAATAGTAGTTCATATCAGTCTTGTGGAATTAGAAACATGCTTTTGTTATTGAATGCATCTTTTTGTTGGTTTGAGAAAACAAAGCTACTTTTCTGAATTGAATTGGCCAAGTTTTTACTTTGTTTCAGGAAACCTGCATGCATTTTTGTTGGTATTTCTTTAAAACAAAGATAAACAAAAACATTTATGTCAGATGATGTGGTGCATGCATATCCATTTGGATTGGACCCGTTCAATTTATAGACCGGGTGTCTAGGGAACAACCCAGAATAAAAAGGGAAAGAATAAAAGTTGAAGTGATCGTATCATCATTTGAATGCATTTATGAGGAAGGTTACTAATAACTCGCACCCTTCATTAGCTCGAATTCTCTATAGTGATATGGTATTCTTTCAGTAGAAATACTTCGAAGTGCATTTACAAACAGGAAATTTGTCATTTATTAGACCATTCTGGTAACTGAAGGCCAGTCTATAGAGGCTCAGTTGTTCAACCCTAACTTTATTCAGGATAGGAGAGCCTAATTGACTATGGACGAGTTGGCATAGCTTGAGGATCGATTTTCTTGCTCATGTTTTCAACTCCAATATTTCTTTTTAGTTGTGCAATGCAATTTTAAATTATTACCCATTTCGCCTAACTCTAATCAGGGTTTAAATCATGTTGATATTTCCATCTCAAGCTAAACCATACTCAACCAGAACAAAAAAAACCCAACTGTCCTAACTATTACTCTGAAACTGGTTATACTTGGATTGAGGAAATATCATTTTGGTTGTGCTCATGTTCAATTGGCTCAGGTTTAAGGTAGGGTTGGGCTCGTGTCCAGTCAGCCTAGGTTTTAATAATTTCGTTGGGTGGATTTATATATATCTATATTGGCCCCAACCAAATCTGATAGAAGCCACATAAAACAGTTGGAGACCCGAGTATATATTCTGTGGCCTTCTTCACTGAAAGGACCTTCATTCTTACGACATGTTTAAAGAAAAATTCCATGTTATACAAGATTACTTGAAACAAATTCCATTGTCCATTTTGTTCTTCTCTGTCTAGGCAAGTTCCATGTTAGTTACACCAAATAAACGAGTAAGGCTATTAAACATGTCAAGGAGCTGCATACCTTTTCTGTGTAGTATTTTTCCTTCTAAACCATGCTTTCTAATTCTACAAAATTATATGTTAGCATCTGCACCATCACCAGAAGCAGGAGCTCCTTCAACAAAGGGCAGCAGCGGTGGCTCTCGCATTTCTGGAGACTTAACTCTGATTTTCCTTGTTGGCTTATCAAGTGTGGCAGCTGTTTTCTTCTTCTGAGATTTGAGGATATCATTAGAAAACCATAGAGGGAATGATTCTAGGACTTCTATCTCAAAAGTCTCAATTTCCTCATTACAGTTTTAGGGTTCAGTCCAACCAAAAGAACAAAATAAAAAAAATGGCTAGCCATTTTTATTTTTAAGGACTAGTAAAGCATCAAGATCAATAATCACTTTGTTCTTGTTGAAATTTATTTTAGGAAAGAAGTGCATATTTGATTGTATTAACAATTTTTACTTTTGTAGTGATTAAGCATTTATTGAGTTCAATTTCTATTTTCTTTCCCTGTAATTTTGGTGGGGCAAGCAAGGAAATTTGTTTCCAAGGTTGGGCTCAATTGGATTTCTTCCTCCACCCCTTTGGGATTAGTTTTTGAAATTTTTACTTCATGATCATGTTGATTGAACCAGTCCAACATGGTTAAAACAGAAAACCAGTCTGGCACCTACTGCATTCAATGCCCAACCCACTTTAAAACCTTGCATTGAATCTCTCCTCATGACCGAATAAATGCAACTTAAAGGAGACGACTGTGGATCTACCTTGACAATGCGAATTGAATTTGAAGCACTCTCTTTCAACCCCCTCATTGATTGAGGTGTTGGAAGGAGTTAGCTTTCAGACCAGACCATTAATCTGCATGGCCCATCTCTTTCCCCCTCAGTCAAGAAAGTGAGAGCAAAGGAGTGGAATAAAAGAAACTGCCTGCGGTATGGAGGAGCACTGGAATTAGGACCTCCGTTGCAGTGATGGTGATTGTAGCGGTAGGCGGTAGAGGTGTAACGACACTGGCCGGACTGCCTGAGTTCCTGTTTCAGTCCTGTGACTCTAATAGCTTTGGAATCCCAGTTTTTTAATCGCCATTACTAGAGCCCTTGAGGCCATCTTCTTTTGCTTGCCGTGTCAGTACACATGATCCCAGCTTGTGCCCATGTAAGCTTCCATCTCAACTAACATATTTTTTCATGCTTGCAACTAAGTACGTTCAGCTAAATGACACACCCAATAGTATATGATACTAATTTTGAGTTTGATAGAAAGTAAGAGAAACAGAAAGTTGAGGGGAATTCTTGAAGAATCTCTCTCCCTCATTTTCTATCAAACCAAAAGCAGGGTAAAGTTATTTTATTTGATGGGAGTGATCTGATTCCGTGATAAGTTTAGGGTGTCTATCATTCATGATTTAATAACCCTAAAGGGAAGGGCCATTTGGTTTGCGGAAAATAGGGGTGTGGAATTGGAATCGAAATGGTCCATTTTTATTCCAAATGTTTGATTGAGAAGAATCGGAATCTCATTTCCATTCCTGGTGGAATGACATTCTCCTATTTGAGGGAATAATCATTCCCTCCCCCTTCCTTGGGAATGAAATCCCATTCTAGCTTATTTCAATTCTCATTCTAATTCTTCTATTAACCAAACAGATTATAGGAATAAATCATTCTAATTCCAATTCTGGAAGAATTTGATTCTCATTCCTGTTCAGATTATGGACGAAACGGACCCTAAAATTAAGATGATGAAACTGCACATTCTCGCTGCTATGGTGAACAGTATTCCACACTCCTCTCTTTTGCCTATTTCATCATCCTATTTGCTAACCAGTGGGAGTTGTAGCATCTGGTATGCATGGTTTTTTTTCTCCCTTCCATATCCTTTGAGAGATAGGTCATAGATCCCTAATCCCATTTGATTTTACAAGGTTCATCCTCAATCTGGCCTATGATGGCTGGAATATATATATATATTGACTAACTGAGCTTGAGCTAGCTGATATCATCTCCCATTGTAAGTGTGGGTATTACGGATGGTTGGTCTCCTTCCATTGCAATTTGGAATGCCATAACAATGCTCCTATGATTCCCCATCTTGTGCCCATATTCTACAACTTCGATTTCAGTTGCAAACTATGAAAAAAGGTTCAGTCAATCAATGAGTATGTCTAGAAACCTATTGCTTCCAATGATCTTCTTTACATTCTGGACTCGGTTTAAAATATACGAATACTTTGTCACCTCTATCATTACTACGGTTGAGACCGACAACCTCACAGTTGATGATCTTCACTTGTAATTATCAAGTTGTGAAATCAGGTTGCAATAGCACCATCATGGCTCTATGGATCTCCCACTTCAATAGCAAACTTAGCCAACAACAATACTCGTTCCTTAAGGTTGTCTTAAACTAGTAACAATAGAAACCATAAGGGGCTTTGGTGGTTGTGGTTAAGGGTGTCAATGGACTGGTTTTGGATGGGACCCTGTCCAGTCGAAAATCAATTTGGATGGGTTGCATGGACCAACAAGACATATTGGATTGGACCAATTCGGTCCAAAATATTTACTAGATTGGATTGGACCTGGTCTGTTCCTACTAAATTTATATTGGATTGGGTTGGACTAAGCCAATATCTGGTCCATTGACATAAGATAGAATACATGTGTCAATGGACCAGGTTTAGGTTAAAACCAATCTAAATCAAAATGAATTGGATGGTCCAGACATTGAATTGGACCGGTCCAAATTGGCCCAAAACATTCATTAGATTGAATTGGACCTGATCCATTTATAATGGACTCACATTGGACTGGATCGAATTTGACCAAATTCAGTCCAATTGACACCCCTAGTTGTGGACCTTTGTGGTTATGGCTTTTACATATAGGTACAACTCTTGGAACATTTCTTCCGTTATTTGCCAGCTTTTCTCTTGTCCAATCCACTTGATACTTGTTGGTATCAATTTGATAAATCTTACCATAGGAAACAAGACAATTTTCACATGTAATAGGCTTTCCGTGCTTCTTCTCTATCTACACCTTTAGTGGTATAAGTTTTGATTTTGGGGCTACCTACAACTACAAATAATCTTTAAACAAGATCCCATTTTTCTGGTTCTACGCAAGTCCAATTTAGTAATTGCTTGGGTTTGAACATAGAACATGTTCAGTCTTCTAAGTAACTCCAATTTCTTGAACTCTATCCTCATTATTTTACCATCAAGGGTCATACAATGGGGATTGGGGAAGGACGTTCTTTGGGGCTCAACAAAGTTAATCTGTAGCAGCATGAACTTGGTTATATCAGTTTGAACCTTTGGAAGCCAAGAAAGAAGTCCCTCTTTGGATCAGTGGTAGCGGCGGTGACAAAACCCTTACCTTAGGACTTTTTCCAAACTGAGCCTAAGGTGAATTTAACAACTTCCAAGCTAACTTTGACTACAACAACAACGAAGGTGTGCATTGAAATTGATTCATTAAAAGCAAACCCAAGTGAAGTTTGGAATTTGGATTCTCAGATGGGTAAGGAGGGGTTTCGGTAGAAAATAGAGTATGCGAACTTTCCTAGATCTTGCGCTAATTGTTTCAAACATAGTCATGAAGGGGAAGAGTGCAAGCTAAAAGCTCAAGCCAAATCCATAGTGATCTGGTTCTGTCCAAGCTACTGACATGGAATGGGGATGCAAAAGAAGTCTCAAAGCCTCCCCCTGTTTCTAATGCTCTCCCATTCCCCCTCGTAGGGTGTATCGGCCTGTATCAGTGCCTTTTTGTGTTTTATTTATTTATTTTTAAACCGATTTAGAGGGATCAGTTTAAATTTTGGCTACCCTCTGGACCATGGTTTGATCCGATACATCCCTGTAAAGATGTATCGGAAAGGCCCCGATAGGTAACAATATTTTGAACCTTGGATGCAACTGGAACCACTAGTCATTGATACCACAATCTCGTTAAGGAGGATGAGCTTTTGGACAAAGAGCTTCTCATTGAAGACATAGAGGTTGTTAATCAATGTGGAACCTCCTCTTCATTGGATGGTCAAATTTTAGAGAGTGCCTCCAAGTTTAGATGATCTATGCCAAGACAAGGCAGGGTTTGATCAGATTTTTAACTCAAGTAACCTTTTCCATGAGAGGCTAGAAGTATTAGGTTTGGACCTAGGGGAGAATCATCAATGGTTGTAGTCTTCGACATTGGGATTGATGGAGATGGAGCAACCAAATAGTGAGAGGTATTGATAGATAGTGATGGCTTTCAACGGGTGGTGAAGGGTTGTGACAAAACAAAAAATAATAATAATAATAAGAGGAAGGAGGATTCAGAATAGATCGAGGTAGTAGAGCTCAGTCAAGCCAAGGTAAACCTACCTCCTTTTTATGATAGTTGTGGTAGAGCCCAGTCAAGCCATGGTAAACCTACCTCCTTTTTATGATAGTTGTGGTAGAGCCAATGGCTAATGTCCATAGGTTGCAATCTATTGCTAGAAGGTCAATTCTAAAGGTTTTCATAGTAACATTTTACTTAACAATAAAATCTATTTTTTTTATGGATGGCTTGGAAGTGCATGTTCTTTCTAGGTCTGACCAAATGCTAACAATCTTAGTGTTTTTTGGGTTTGGATGATCTTTTAGGTTGTGCTTAGGAAGTATTTTGGAAGTATAAGTATTTTGGATAATATTTCCTATGTTTAGTAAGTATCCTTCGATATTGACAACAAGGTTTTTAAAATCAAACCGGACAACTCTGGTTAGGGGTCCAGTTCTTAGGTCGAATGGTTTGACTGTTTGAATTGAACGAACGACCCATTCTGACAAAAAAAAAAAAACAAATAAATAAAATAAATAAAAATAAATAAAAAACAACCAAAACCATTGGATGGTTTGACTGCTCGGGCCAGGGGTTTATTGACCAAATCAATGTTTTTTGAAGAAATAACGGTTTTGGGCTTGATTTTTATAGTCCAATCGTCCAGTCCGGTCCGGTTTTGAAAACCATGATTGACAAGAAGATTGCTAGTAATAACATTGTTCTGAAGTTAGATATGGTGAAAGCCTAGGACAAATTATATTGGGGCTTTATCTAGAAGGTTTTGTTAAAGTTTGACTTTTGCTAGTGATGGGTGGATTTAGTTATGAAAACTATTAATAATTGTTGGTTCTTTGTCTTGGTAAAAGGTGTCATTAGTGGTTTGTTTAAGTTTTTCAAAGGTCTAAGGCAAGGAGATCCCTCTCCCTATATTTATTTGTTCTTGTTAAAGAGGTTTTTAGTCATAGTTTGCACAAACTAGTGGAGAGGAATGGGATTGTATTTCATGTCCTTTATGCGGATGATGTTATTATCTTTACAAGGGGTGTTGCCTAGATGATGTTATTATCTTTTCCCCCAACTAATGCTTTCTAAAACTTTGAATGCAAAACTTGATGGAGTGGAAGGTGTGTGTAATGCAGTATGATGCAATTAGCAAAGTAAATAAGCAAGTACATCCACTATAATAAAGTATAACACACAAGGATTTATAGAGAATTGACCAAACCCAGGCGTACATCCTTTCCTCAGACAACCTCTTGAGAATTTTCATTAGATGGACTTCTGGACCTCTTGAGAATTTCATCCCCAATGATGTGATAACTACACTCTTTTCGAGCCTAAAGGTACCAACTAGAAACTCTCAAATTTCCATCAAAGAAGGCCTAGGCATACTTCCCAATGAGCATAGAGAATAGGGATTGTTGAATGATTGATCTTTGCTTCACCAAAAAACAATAGGTTCACCACCTTTCAAAGATTGTATCTTTAGAGAGATCTCAATCGTTAGAGGACTAGACATGTGGGGGTAGTATTTGATTATTTAGGCTGCATTTGGATGCGATGTAAATCAAGAACGGAAGTAAAATTTACATTAGTTTGATTTTGTAGACGTTTGGAAGGAGGGTGTAATTATGATTAACGTAAAACTCCACTCTGGTTTAGATTTATTGGCGTTTGGATGTGGAGTTTTACATCGTGAATCGATGTAAAACCTCATCAAGTATAAAGTTTTACATCAATAATCAATGTAAATACTACATTGATTTTATCGATGCAAAACTTTACACTTTTTTATCACGATTTTCAAAATGTAACAATCACCTATACATACGGTTCAGTGTAAAATGTCGTAGGTATACTTTTACACTGATAACGTTTTACACTGGATCCAAATGAAGCCATAGGAGTAAAGATGGATGCAAAATAGGGTCTCTCTCCCTCTTGTTTTTTTTTTTTTTCTCTTTCAAGAGATCTCACTCTTTGTTGCTTACCCTAACAATAGGAGTGCATCTCTTTCCTTGTAAGTTCTTGCTAATTCTTTGGTGGACAACTAGCATTCTACTTGCTTTTCCATTCACATTCTTCATCTTTAATTACCTATAGCCTCTCATTCACCCTATGAACCCATCGATCCCCATATCTCAAATTAGTAGGGTCATTACCTTATCCTACATCAGTTTGGAATTGAAGCTAAATCTTGAGATATTAGATCCATATTTGAAAGTATCAGAGCCATATTTAGAGATACCTATAGGTAAACATGAAAGTGAAAATGAAAAGTCGGTTTCATTATAAACCTAGGATCTCCATAGTGTATTTGATTATTTTTAGTTTTTACATTATTTCATACATATAGAAGCTTGTTTATCATGTCCAATTTAAATTGTTTGATGAAAATCTACTTTACTGCTGGATGCAATTGGCCAAATCAATTCCTATAATGGAAGTTACCCTACTCCTTTACTTTGTATCTTTTCAACACTTAATTCCGGATTTGTTGGGACAAGAAAGTGCAAATTGAATTCACCTCAGAGGGTTAGTCAAATTGCACTCTTCTAAGCTCTCTAATATATCATATATCAAGAGAAGCAAATTTTTAAGGGAGTGTGAAATCTTACTATTCTTAAGGACGTTGTGGCAACGAGCTGAATTTTTCATGAGCTATTCGAGTTCGGTTCGTGAAAAGCTCAGCTCGGCTTGGTTTAAATCGAGCTTTGAGCTGAGCTCGAGCCTAATAAAGCTCAGCTCATGAGCCTAATCGAACTTCTACATATACATATATATAATCATATATAATATTTTTATTTCTATATATAATAATAACAACTAATTATTATAATTATTAATATTTTAAATATCAAATAAAAAATTATTTTTTTTACTTTTATAAAGCATTTGACCCAAAGCTTGAACTTATGAGCTTTTGACTTGAGCCGAACTCAAAATCAAGTTTTTAGCTCGAACTGAGCGCGTACTCAAACTCGAGACTCATACTATCTTGGCAAACCGAGCCGAATAGTCAGCTCGAATCCACCCCTAATACTTTATTTGGCTATTGGATTGGAGTCTTCTAAGCACTCTCCAACCTGTGGTCAAGGCTAAAAAGACTTCCTAAACTGACAAAGAGGTTTAACATAATTTATAGCTAAGTCCTTATTAAATCTTAGAAATTATTAGATTGGCTCTTTTATGCAAAGCAAAATTATAATTTTGTCCAAATATAATTGAGATACCATGTGTACAGTCGTTATTTGGACCAATCGTCATCATATGAAGTTTAACCAAGAGTAATAGTTTGAATAGAAAATCTCCTAACACTCAATTTCTTGCTTTGAAATTCCTTCAAGGTAGTTGCTACTTGCTAACATATGATCACTTGGGGCATATTAGGGATTCCTAATTCAATCAGGACACTATAGGACAAAACCCTAGGATGCTATCCCATAAGTCATAGGGATTGATTATAACTCTTCAATAGCCATCATCTTGATTTATCAAAGTGAGATTGATTATAACTCTATAACCTTGGAATTCCTTTGGTCAAAAGACGTAAAAAAGACTTTACATCTAAGTGTTCATGAAACTAACAATGATAAGAAGTCCTTTTGTGAATCAACTCAACTAAATCATATTAGTGTGTCCTATACACACACTAGGGGTGATCATTTTCAACTTGGCCCAACTTGAAAATTTTTGGGCTTTGACCTAGATTTTGTATTTAGGCTTGGCCCATAATATTATATATGCATGCATATAAAATATTTATATTATATAATATTATGTTTATAACATAATATTATATATGATAAATGTTTATTATAAATACTTCAATAGATATTACATATATTCATGAGTTAACACACATGTCAACTCTTGTAAGAGTTAATGGCACCAAGGTTTTTAAAACCGAATCGAACCGAACAAGTGAGAAAGCGCAGGATCCAAGCACTTCAAAGCTAGTTGAAGAGTTGGATGCAAGGACAATTGTGAAGAAATTTAAGTAGATCTTTTAGATGACAGGCAGAATGATTGTTAGGAACGAAAACTTGGGTGATTCACATGAGGTGGAAGATCATGGTGATTGAAGGGAGAATATTGTTTCTAGGTCTCCAGTCCTTGTAAAGGATTTTGGTGATGATAAGAAACTAACAAGGAGTAGAAGGAGAGAAGGAGAGGTTTCAGACCCAGTGCAGTTAGCTTTATAGAAGAACCCTTGGAGCAAGAAAAAGTTTTCAAGCAAAAGGTGTTTGATGTTTTACTTGAAAAGGTGTGCAATACATACTACAAAAGAAATAACCATGAACTAGATATCTCATTCCATGCAGGATCTAGATATGTCTCACAAGAATGCGGAAATGTTGTTCGATGAAATTCCGGTATAGAATCTGAGAAGGAATGTGAAGTTGAAGATGATGGAAGTCATTAGGAAGATGAGATGTTGTATAAGGATGGTGATGAAAGGAAAATTTTCTTTCTCCCCATACTAAATCAATGATGGTTATCACCCCGACATACTTCTTAATTTTTTTTTTTTAATTTTCTTAATTTATTGAGTGGTTTTAGAGAAAACTTGCTCCTGATGTACCTTTGAAGGTCAAGTCACCTGCCCTTACTTTATTCTTTTGCATTGATAAACTTTTATTTACCAGAAATAAATATTTAAAATTTTATTATTTAGTTTTATAGACTCAAATGTCAATAGTTCATATTTCAAGCCCAAGGTTGGGGTTAGCCCAGGCTCGGGCCTAAATTATAATCTTATCATAGGTGCTACGCACAACATGAGCCCAACCTGACTCAACCCTGATCACTCCTAACACTCACATGGTAGTCTGCAGCCTCACCTCAATGGCTGAGGCTTGGTATGGTGTGATCTTGATGACCAAGTTCCTTATGGGCCTATCCTAAGGGTGAGTTTGAGCTCTCCCCAATGTTTGAGATCAAACCACCACTAAGCCTAAGCTTAGCCCATGAGCAATGTTGTAAAACGCGGAGGCGTGACGCGAGCTATTCTACTACCTAGAGGTGTGAGGCGTAGTTCAGAACGCAAGAGGCATAAGCTTCCCGAACACAAGGAGTCTTATGCCTCCTTAAGAGGAGAGAGGTTAGGAGGAGGATGAAGAGTAAGGGGGGATCTCTTTTTTTTTTTTAATAAAAATCTTTTATATTAAGAAGAATAAAGATGCATAACATTAGTTGAAAGTGAGGGTCTTGTCGAAGCGGGGGCCAAGACCCCCCTAACTCAAAAAAAAAAAAAAAAAAACAAATTGGGCTGCATCAAAAAGGGGGCAGGAGGTTTGGGGGTGAAGCCCCCCAGCCGAAGGGGCAGGGGAAAACCACTTTCTTTCCTCTTATTTTTTCTTTCCTTCCATTTCCTTTCTTCTTCTTTCATTTTCTCTTTTTTTCTTCTCTTTCTTTTTCTTTCCCTTCCCTTTCCTTTCTTTTCCTTTTCTTTTTCCTTTTTTTTCTGTCTTTTTATATAATATGTGCATGAGGCACATGAGGTGTATGCCTCTAGCACGCCTCATGAAAAAAGCGCAAGAGGCATATGCCTCAGAGGTGTCAGCGCCTCTGGCATACACCTTAGGTAGCGCCTCACCTGGAAGCGCGCCTCTAGGGGTACGCCTCCCACGCCTTTTAAAACACTTCCCATGAATAGGTTTTGTGATGCATCTCTTGGATTTTTAAAGACTGGATACATAGCTCAGAAGCTTGTATTGGTGCTTTTTTTATGTTTTATTTATTTTTTTTCAAAACCAGTTCAGAGGGGTCGGTTTAAGTCTCAGTTACCCTCTGAACCATGATCTGACCCAATACAACCCCTGTAGAGGTGTATTGGGAAGCTATCAGCATGATACGTATCGGTTAAATATGGGCCAATACGTGTAAATACTTTGAACCTTGGGTACAACATGGCAGAAGGCAAGAAAACATTTTTTGCTGAAGAAAAGATGAAAGAAATGGAAGTATTTGGTGGATTAAACATATTGAAGTCATGAGAAGATCTGCATTTGAACTAAGGACGTGGGAAGTCATGAAGCAAGTTCTAAAGCATCGCTTCATGCTTGGAAACTATTAACAGTGTTTGCATCTTCCACTTTGTTGTGCAAAACCTTGAAACAAAGATTCAAATGGCAAAATAAAATAGAGAGAAAACAGTGATAAAGAGAAGTAAAGAATGGAAAATACACAGATTTACAGGCTTATAGCCCATGTCCACGGGCAGAGGAGCAAAAATCTACTATAAAAACAAAAATGGTAGTTACAAAGTTATGCACAACCTCTCTAACAGAAGCCCTAAACCTTAAAACACCCAAAACCTCTTGACTTCACTCTAAAGCCAAAAGATACATAATAGAGAAAACCCAAAACTACATAACTTGTCATATTCGTGTTGGACTCAAAAGCCGAATATGGATTGGATCCATACCACCTTAAGCTTCCACCACAAGCCACTATAAAATTTTGCCTTCGGATTATTCTCAACTTGATTCGGAGTGAATCATGATGCGGGTCACAATAAAGGTTCTATTCAATTCAAGTACAGCATGGTTCTAATAAAGATTCTATTCCTATCTCAGCCTGTCCAAGTAAGCCATTTGCGTCTACAGTTAATCAAAGTAGTACAAGTCATTCATCTGTGGCTAACTTTACGAAGGATATAAAATGCTTTTGTTGCAAAGGATTTGGTCACTTCTCATTGCCTAAACAAAGTAGTAGCCCTTACTAATTCTCTAGAGAATAATGCTATTGAAAATGAAGTTATAGGACCTGAATTTGATTCAATAGAGGAAATTATTTATGAAGATGATGAAGATTTATGTATGGTATTTTGACCTTTATATAATGCAGGGTAGGGATGTCAATGGGTCGGGTTAAATGGTAAGTCTGCCTTGATCCAATCCCATAGGGTCGGGTTAGGGTCAAGTTTATTTGGTTTAGGATCGGGTTAGGGTTTTGATTCTTTGACCCGAATTAGGTTTGGGTCAGGTTTGGGTTTTAGTTGATCCGTCCCATTGGGTCATGATACCTTGCATAAGCTTAAAGTTTATAATTTATTTATATGTTGATCTTGATTTTCTTCTTTTTTTAAATGGAAAAAATAACATCTTAGAATCCATAAAATAATTTCTTTTATTTAAATTAATGTATTTTAGGTCTTCAAAATGTGTTAAAAAATACATTTAAAGTTATACAGGTTAAGTCGGGTCGAAATTGGGTTAAACCCGGGTCGATTGGTTATCATATATTTTTAAGCCAGGTCAAGTCAAGTTTAAGTTGGAGTGCTGGAAGGTCGGGTTAGAATAGAGGCAAACCCATGCGGAATCCAAGCCGTTGACACCCCTACTACAGGCTAGTCAGTTCTTGGGAATGAATACTATAAACATAGTAGTATTTTTCAGAAATGTATACAATGCCAAAGGACAACTTTTTGTATCATGATGATTAATAGTAGCAGCTGTAGTAACATAATCTCTGAGGATGTTGTGAGGAAATTGGGTCTTAAAGTGGAACCACACACTGACCAATACATACATGTGGCATGGGTTAATAGTAGCAGCTGTAGTCACTAGTGATGCTTAAGCTATGTTTGGTTGCAGTGTAATTTTATTTGTAATAGTACAAATGTATAGAAGTGCAAATGAAAATAATGCAAATTCTGATTTAATTTTATTTTGAATGTTATTATAGTTTGCTTCAAATCTTACTTTACTTCATTGGTACTATAACCAAATAAAATAAGATAAAAATTAAAATAAAAATAAATCATAATTTGCACTAAAATCATTTGCACTGCCATGATTTTACATTAGGGCAAATAAATTAACACTACAACCAAAGACAGCTTTAGTGACATATTCCATTAGCAATTTCAAATATATAGTGCATTGCAATGTTTTTCATATCAGATTACAACAGTCCTGATCAAGTGTGCCTAGCTAGGTAATGGTTCATATTTGTAAATTAACCATATCCTCATCACAGATGGTTATTTTCTTTGAATTAATATCATGTTACAACAATATCGAAAAATCTCTTATCTGTGTTACAGTTTACAAGAGATAAATGACCCTAATTATAATTTTGAAATTAAGGATAGCGCGTTAGAAATGGAGGTTTAGCTTGAACCCATGAAGGTGTATACCAACTTCAGTTAGGTGTTAGGTGTCTCTAATTAGAATAATGTGAATGGTGTGTGGTGTCCAAACTTTGATTGGAGAACGAGTGGCATCTAAGTACTAGATGGCATCAACAATTGTCAACTGGGTCACCCTTCATTATGAATAGTTCAGAAGGTTGCTATGGTTTGATTTGTGAAGCATACAAAAAGTTGGTAACTTCTCTTTTTATTTATTTTTAAATCTCATGGCACCTAGTTTTTTTTTTTTTTTTCTTTTTTCTGATTTTGAGATGGGAAAAGTTGGTCAATAGAATTTTGGTTCCTATTGATCAAGATATACATGTTCTTTTTTCAAATTTATGTGGAATCTACGGATAATTCATTTTCCTAAGTGATACCTATCTCCCATGTGAATAAATAATTTTCCCACTAGGAGGGGAAGTTGCTAACACTTGGATGGGATAAAATTTCTGCTTTTAATAATGACTTTTTATTGCTAAAATAGTCATTATCTTATTTATCTAAGAAATAAAAAAACATGGTAAATGCACTTAGCTGAATAAATATTTCCAAACACTTGCCAAATAACTGCATTTAGCAGGTAAGTAACTTCTCGAAAAATGAACAGGCCTTAGTTTCCACTTGATTTAGTTTTATTTAATTTTTGGGATTCTACCCCCTCATTTCGTATTCTGCCCCCTTTGACTATGAAAGCACATCCTCTTCAAGAGGTTTAGCATGGCACTAAAGCAGCTCAAGTCTCTTATACTTCAGTCCATCCTATGGTAATTTGCATGTTGAGAAAGCGTTCATTGTGCTTGTGCTCTTACCCTCCTGCCTCTCATCCCCTACCACAAGCTCTACACTATCAAAAGTTCACGCCTTGGTTAACAATGGGGCATAGTCTCTTGGCTCCAACTATGTGGTGTCAACATTGTTATGTCAAAGTGGTGGATTTTGAAGGTTCAATTGCTTCACATGAAAGCCCATTGGGCTTGAAGCGTGAACAAGCACAAGCCCATCTATACATTGTAATGAAACTTATTTAAATTTAATGGAGATAATGAGAATCGACACTAAACACTTGGTCAAAGTGGTTCTGATACCCTTTCAAAGAACCATTCAGCCTAAAAGCTTAAACTGTTAAATAAGGTCCTTGAATAGGTTGATATTCTCTAACAAGAATTGGAATAGCCCATTCCGATTCTAATTCCAGATCCCTATTCCTGCAAACCAAATAGGGCCTAAATGGGGGTCTCAATGAAAAAGTACATAAGATCCATCCACAAGAAATCGTTGATCCTCATTTTCTCATCATGTTTACTTTCGTAAGTCATTATATAGCTTGAAACAAGCACTTTATGTTCATTTTTTCTGATTCCATTCTAATTTCTTAAACTTGGGTTTTAATGACTCCAAGATAGTCAATTTATATATAGATGGGATTCAATGGTGATGTTTATTTTAGTTTGTGTTGTTGATATCTTAAATGCAGGGATTTCTACTACTAACCTAAATTCCTTCATTGCTTGCCTCTCCCAGTGCGCTATCTCAAGAACACAAGTGATGGGCTCCCATTCCATGTGATTGTGTTTTTTGATTTTGACTGGGTTAACTATCTAGATGGCTGTTGGTCCACTAGTAGCTTTGGTTCTTGGTCTTAACCTTGTTCTATTAAATGGTTATAGATAGGGGTGACAATTGGACTGGATTTGGTCTAATCTGATCTAGTCCAATGTGAAATCATTATAAATGGACCAAGTCCAATCCAATCCAATGAATGTTTTGGACCAATTTGGACTGGTCCAATTCAATGTCTAGACCATCCAATCTGTTCAAATTCATTTTGATTTAGATTGGTTTCAACCCAAACCCAATCCATTAACACATATATTCTTATCTTATATCAATGGGCCAAATATTGGCTTAATCCAACACAATCCAATATAAATTTGTTATGGACAGACCAGGTCCAATCCAATTTAATAAATATTTTGGACCAGATTGGCTCAATCCAATATGTTTTATGGTCCATCCAATCCATCCAAATTGATTTTGGACTAGACGGGGTCCAATCCAAAACCGGTCCATTGACATCCTTAGTTATAGACAATCCGTGGTTGCACGCTTAAGTATTGAAGCTGAATTTTGAATTTTGAGCACTTTCTAAATGTTACCACTAAGATTATTTGGTTGCAATCTCTTCTCCTTGAATTATTAAGCTTGAAGTCTTTTTAACCACCACTAGTTCATTTTGACAATATTGGCATGGGGCAATATATCTTGATATTCATCCTATTTTCCATGCCCCTACTAAACATGTCAAAATGAATTTTCACTTCATTTTACATGTGGTTATGCACAAATTGTTGGATATTCTCTATTTGTCTTCCATGATTAGGTTTTGGGATTTTCACCAAAGGCTTTGTATCTTCTTGATTTGCTCTTATTAGGCCCAAAATGTTTAGTCCTGCTCATTCTGCTTAAGGGGCCTGTTAGGCTATGTTTGGTTTGAAGGGAAAGGTAGGGAAACCTTTACAAACCTTGTATTGGTTTCCCTATCTTTTCCTTCCTTTCCCTCCCTTTTCCTTCAAACCAAATATAGTCTTAATGAACAAGTGGAATCTTGTGATTCTAATGAAAAACTCAAGCAGATAGAACCCCATGTTTGTAGTGATAAATTTCAGTCTCATCCAATCACTATCACTAAGAAAATGATATATATATATATATATATATATATATATAGAGAGAGAGAGAGAGAGAGAGAGAGAGAGAGAGAGAGAGAGAGAGAGAGAGAGAGAGAATGTCTGTGTATGATCAATAGTCTACTCTTTGACTTGCATTAATTTGCAAGGCGCAAGAACTCTGCCCATGTCTACCCACAATACACTACCCCGTGCATTGGGCACATCTCCTCCATGCATAATACTTTGTAGGAGGATGAGATGTTTTCCATGTGTGGCTGAGATGTTATGTGGGCAGACGTGGGCAGGGTTCTTATGGTCAGAAGATCCAGACTCATGTGAGGCCCCCAAATCTTGTACATGGCAAGTATTCAGAAAAGACCCATCATTAGATGGATCCGCTTAAGAAAAGCAAATCAAATGTCTTAGACCATCCGGTTCATGCTTCATTTCGAGAGCTTTGAAAGAGTTCTGATGAAACTTTTGACCACTATTTAACTGTTTGGTTCAAAAGAATTCTATATATTACTTTAAGCTTTGATCTTGAAAATTATTCAAGCAAATAAATGGAGTTATTGTCCACTTATTGTCATTCCTTTTTTTTTTTTCAGCACCCGGAGTCCCAACTGGCATACATAGACCAAGCAAAGCTCCTACTGCAACTGGTAAATAATTCATCTTCTTTAAGTTTTCTTTTCTCTTATATATGCTTTTAGATCATAGTTGTTTTTACCAACTATTGCTATTCCTTTCTTTTATTTGCAGTGCCTAGGGCCCCAACTATCAGCCCTATAACAAGCGATGGTGCCAATGCAACTGGTAAATAATTCATCTTCTTTTAGTCTTCTTATTTCTAAAATTTGCTTTTGGATACAACAAAAGTTACAAAACTACATAACTATTCAATATTATGATCCATGGAGTTAGAAGACCCAAAAAAAATGAAAATTAGAACTTACAACTCTCCTTTTAGCTGTGTTTGGTTTGGTTGAAATAAGAGAAACAGAAAATTGAGGGTAAGTTCTCAACAGATTATGTGAAAATCCTTACGAACTTCCCGCAACCTTCTGTTTCTACCTTATTGTCTTCAAACCAAACATAGCCTATGGTTATAACATGAGAAGGGTTAAATTATGACACCATTGTTCATTTGTTTGTTTTGGTGTACAAGGTGGAAATGTTTTCAAAATGAAAATATCAGCTATAGTATTAATTATTGAAGGCAAAATCTTCGTTTTCTAACCGTTTCGTGTCAAAGAAAAAGCAGCTTTATAACATATGAGAGATGTCTCAATTTGATCATAAACTAAGACTGGGTAAAGCTTGATTAGAAGGGTCCCAGAAATGGTTTGAAAAGTATTATTTTCTTACAACAAAAAAAAAAAAACCCGTGTTTTTCTTCATATTTACTGAATCTAAAACCAAGAGCATTTTCAAATGGATGTAAGCAATGTTCCCATTGGTTCAGAAGATCAAATCTCCTAGCCATAATAACTCTACCCACAACAAACTACAGCCAATCATCGACAACATCAGATATATGAAGAAAGAGAGAGAGAGAGAGAGAGAGAGAGAGAGAGAGAGAGAGTTAATACCTTAGATATATACTTAATGAAAGGGATCTGAATGAGGTTAAAAGTAATAGTTCAAATTAATTACACTTTCTGCCCACACAATTAGAAAAAGACTAAATTAGATATCACTCTTGTTTTTGTTTAATATAATGAATATACAATATTATAGATGTCCCCAAATGTTTTAGCAAAATTTATGCATTTTTTCATTTTTGTGGTTTTATCTTTTTTTTTTTAAAACAATCTTGTGCATCACACTTATTTTTATTTAATATGACTAATATAATATATTAGTAATTTTTTGTAATTTTTTCATTTTTTATGTTTTTATCTTTTTTTTTTAATTATTATTTAATTATGGCATCAAGGGTTGGCACATTTGACCTAGAAGGTTGAATTGTTGAACTACCACCAAGTAGGAAAACAATTTCATTTTTGGGCTAGTTTTAAATTTTTTATTTCATTTCCAACGTCAATTAAAACAATTATTGTTTACTATATGTATTTTTCTTTAATATGATTAATATAAAATCTTAGATATGTGCTTGGTTTTTTACATTTTTTTTTGTATTTTTTGTATTTCTTGTTATTTTAAAAAAATATTTTTTAATATATCATCATGGGTTGATCCATTTGACTTGGATGGTTGAATTACTTACCCACTGCAAGGATGGAAGAATGGTGTCATTTTTTGATCAATTTAAAATATGAGCTTGATATTGCTAGAAGTATTGGATATAGATATAATTAACAAAATTTATTTAAAGCAAAAAATGATAGAATATATTAGTGAGAGAAAAATAACTTAAATATAGAATTTAGTGAGAGAGAATGAGAATTAATACCTTAAATATATTTAAGATTTAATGAGAAGGAATTGAATGAGGTAAAAAGAAGTAATTCAAAATACAATCTCTAACCTCACAATTAGTGAGGGGCCAATTGAAAAGATAAGGGCACTTTTGTCAAGAATAGGATTCAATGAAAGATGACAGTAGTTAATACTTTAAATATAAGACTTAATGAAAGGGAATTAAATAATGTAAAAAGTAGTAGTTCAAATTACATTTTCTCACTTTACAATTAGAGAGGGACCAAATTCAAAAATAGGAGTATTTTAATCAAATGTAAGTTTCACATTTTCATTTGTACTTTTAATAGTAATATAGTATGAATATAGATATAGATTGGTGAGACACATACTTCATCTAGACAACCTATTAAAATGGAAAAGAAGAAAAGTAAATATAATAATAATAATAATAATAATAATAATAGTAGTAGTAGTAACAATAATTTTAGAAGTCCAAAGAAAATTTGGTTTTCAAACAAATTTGCAATCTCTTTTTAACCATACAAGTCCTTCAGCACCAATAAAGTTGCATATGATAAAAATATTCATTTTAAAAAGTATAAATTAGTTAATATTATATATATAGAGATATAGATAGATATATAGATAGATAGATAGATAGATAGATAGATATAGATATATAATGTGAAAGGCATTAAGTATAATGTTGGTCCTAGCTATTTGAGTGTTGAGAGGGGTGGAGTACTAGATGTGAACCTAAAATTTGGCACTTTTTGTTTTTTTTTTTTTTATTCTTGCACAAATTAAGTGGTTATACTAAAAAAAAAAACGAAACTAGAATATATGAAAATTAAATAGTAAAGTATAAATTAATATGTATGTAAATCAAGTGAACATATTATTTTATTTAAGTATAGAAGGTTATAAATGTTAAACAAAAACAGTGTTTGGTTCGATTGAAAATAAGAGAGAAACAGAAGATTGAGTGAACGTTTTCAAAGAAATTTGTCAAAATTCTTATGAATTCTCACAAATTTCTGTTTCTCTCTCATTTTCTATCAAACCAAACGTAATTTATAACTGTTTCTTCATTCTCTTTATGTTGCATAGCATGTTGTTTCATCTTTACCCTATAAATCATGATTTTCAAAAATGCAAACAGAAGTTCTAAATTTTTTGTAATTGCTTTTTATTTATTAATTGCTAACTGCAGTTTAAAGCAGGAAAGTTGTCATTTATTAGACATGATAGTCTACCATTCAGTCTAGATACCCTTGTTCACTCTGGTTGGATTGGCATAGCTTGAGGGTTCTCTTGCTGATACTTTGAACTCCAAAAATTTTCTTTTGGTTGTGGAGTGCAATTTAGAAAAGAGAAAACTTATTAAATACATATTTACACAGCAAACAATAGTGCCTGTATATGTTAAAGAGGGTCAGTTAGGCTATCATTGGGTTAGGACAGAGTCAGGCCACCCAAAGCATCAACCCAAACAGGGAAAAATCATGGAATTAATGACCCAGGTGTGTTTCTCAGATTGGGCCAACTTGACTCAAGACTAAACTCTGATAAGGTTTCTTGCTCTGCTGACCAGCCATTAATTTCCTGGGTCTTGGCCAGCTGTGGAAAGAACTCTCAACTAATCCCCGTTTGGTGCATCTTTCAGTGTGGGCTGTCGGCTGCTTAGAAGCCCGGCAGCTGCATTTTTGTCTTTTCTCATTTGGTTGGGAGAAGATCTAACTGTTGAAAGACTCCATCCCAAAAAGACATGGGAAGCCTGTTTCAAGCTATTTTTGGAAAGCTCCAAATGGAGCTTTTCCACTTTTTTCGTCTCGTTTTTGTGATACGCCTCCAACCAAACGGTCTATGGACTGCCAAGCTATGCAAAAGCCCACTACATCTTTTGGCTGTCAGATCTCTCGGAAGATCTTTCAAAAAAGACTTACCAAACGGCACCTAATAATCAGTTACATTAAAATCCTGTTCTTCCATCTTGCTATGTTAAGTGCCTTGTCCATTGTTAAATTACAAGTCCTCAAATCATTTTTAACTGCCTCAATCAATCTACTTTGAAAGCATGGGTGTCCAACCTCACATCAAGAACATCTCTCCATGAATTTAACATATACATGTATGGAAGATATTCTCAATGCGATCCCCGCTTCTTTTCTAGACCCCTTAACTTGTAACATATCAATAGCACTAGCTAATAGAAAGACTATAATCAACAAAAGATTATCATTTGTTTAAGAAACCCTTCCTTCCATTCTCCATTTTGTATACAAGCTAAGAAGAAATGCTAGTAAACATTCTTACCTGTCAAGAAGATGCATATCACTTCATAGTTTTTTATCCTTCGAACTATTATTTGATCTCTACTTCTGAATGTTAACAGTTGCACCATCGCTGGAGGAAGGATCTTCTCTAACAAAGCACAGCAGCGGCTCTCCTAGCATTCTTGGAGACTTCACTCTTGTTTCCCTTGTTGTCTTATCAAGTGTGGCAACTTTTCTCTTCTTTTGAGATTTGAGGACCCCTTAGATAAAACCATGGAGGCATTAATTCTAGAACTTCTCTATCTCAAGAAGTCTCAGCTTCTTCATTACAATTGCAGTGTTCAGTCCAACCAAAAGTGTGTAGTGCTCAGACTTACATTTTGAGGATTTGTATGCCAGTCTTCTTGTTTGTGTTGAAATTTGTTTTAGGAAGAAGATGCATGTTTGATTATCTGAATAAATTTTGCTTTCGGCATGATGAAACAATTATCAGTTTCTACTTTCTACCTCTAGCTTTTTTTCTTTTTTATTCTCTTTCAGATGTGAAGTTTTATAGAAATCTATATATGTAGGGGTCTAGGGGATTAGGGAGCAACCTGAATCTCTCTAGTCCAGGGATTGAATTTTGCAGAAAAAAGCGGCAGGGAGAAATAAATAGCACATACCATAAATTTGTCTATGTAAATAATCTGCAGGAAACCATATCTATTGAAAGACATCAGACCCACCATGACAGGTTGAATGTTTTGTCTTGGGAAAACCTATTTTTTGACCAAAGCATTTACATGTATCTTATGATAAAAACCCTAAATTCACAGCAAACTGATTTTTTTTTTTTTGATCTTTTTCAGAATGAAGAAAAACTAACATGAATTTTGCATATTGTTGAAAATCAAGTTACACTGCAATAGAATTATTGGGAAAGGATAATCCACTGAACCAGAAAACTGGAAGAATCATTAGATGGTGATAATGGGGTTGTTTAAATCTGGGATTTCGGTGGGGTCCGTTTTGTCTGTTGAATCCGCCATTGCCAGCTTCCCCAGTCTAAGAAGACTTCCAGTGGCTAGAATGGCTTGAGGGTTGACATCATGCAACGCCCTGGCGTACAAACTCCTAGAAGCAGCAGATGCAGCTTCCTTCAGTTCCTTTGAATCATTGGGACCCATGAGACAGTGACCCAAAACCCTCAGAGCTGGTTGCAGTAACTCCCATGGCAGAGGAATTCTTCTCCCTCCCTTGTCTTCTCCATGCTTGCTCTGTGGTTTACTCTGTTCAGAAGGATCCTTCTGATCATCCTTGTACATATCTCCATCCTGACCAGCCCAAGCCACACAGAACTCACAGAAATCCATCTTTGAGCCAATGGGCATGTGTGAAATTTTACTGTAATACAACTCCAAGGCCACTCCAACAATTCGAGCTCTCTTAGTAGATCTGACTGTGCCATGGGGTTCCAAACTTGGAGAGAAAATGGCTAAATTTATCCCAGTTGCATTGTTCTTGGTGGTCACCTTGGTTTCGTGATAGATACTTGAGTGGGAGAGATCCGGGACGTTGACTGTTAGCGCTTGGCCACCTCGAGACGTGGTTTCATGGGCGTATATGGCTAGTAGTACAGCCTCGAATCCGGCCAGAGGCACACGCAGAACGACTCTAGAGAGGTAAACTCCGGCGATGATGGGTAGAAATCTAAGTACGACGAGTTGGAGGGTGGGGTCTGAGGATTGGAAAGTGTCGTAGAGCCATCGGCAAAGGTGGTTGTCACCAGCGCCGGAGTTGGGCTGTCGGAGGTGGGATGAGATCTTCCGTGCGAGGTCGGGGTCGTGAAGAAGGGAAATGGCTGGGTTCTCGGAGGAGGAAAGGGAAGGAGGGATGTTATCAACGATGGAAATGAGGCTTTCAATCGCTGATTGGATTTTTGAATTAGTGGAGTTGCCGGACGAGGATTCAGGTTCATTGCCGGTGGTTTCAGGGATTTCACTTTCTGACATCTGTTAGTTTTGAGAGAGAGAGAGAGAGAGAGAGAGAGAGAGAGAGAGAGAGTGTAAAGGGGGATGTGAAATTTTTACGATGAATTAATGGTGTCAGAATAGGAAAGAATAAAGGAGGAAGAACAGGAGAAATTTAAGGATTTTTGCAGGGGATTTCAACGAGGGTGGATCTACTTCAGCAGCAAAACACGAAACTGAATCACCATGAATGGTTGAATCTTTGGGCATTTTGTGAAATGCATCTACGGATTTGGAAGACAATGGCATTGTTTTAACAGCAATTTCGTGCTCAATTTGAACGAGTCTTTGCCTCAAAGCTTGGAGCTTTGATCTCTCACTTCATGAATCATGATAAGCTCGTTTCGGCCCTATGATCTCTCTTTGACCTATATTTACATTAAGTTTGTGCCAAGTGTCCCGTTGTACGTGTATAAATAGATACCCATTCATCAGATGAGAATATACATGTGATTGGACACAAGTCATATTGAATTTTGAATGGATGTGAAGGAGAAAGTGTAGGGGATATGGTGTAAAAATGTAAATGTAAATAGGTTTGTGTTGGGTCAGTTTGGAATGTATATGTAGAATACAAAATGTTTTATTTTGTATGTATTTGCACACTGTATTTTATATTTGTAATTTTTCCAAAATGAGCCTTAATGTTAGCCACTTTTTGAAATGGAAAACATGCTAGTAGCCAACCGTGGAAGCTTTTGTTTGTGCTGCTTGGGCCGTTTGGCTATCTTTTTAGGGTAAATTACATATAAGTGCCCTATACTTTGGGGGGTAGTGACAAGTGACAAATGGGTATCTGGTACCTGTACTTTGGGGTAGTGACTGAGTTCACATCTCCGCCCGACAACACATCCTTACCATGTATTGAGAACATCTTCTGATGATGACATTATTGATTCTGGTATTATCATTGGGAGATGTTTTCAATACATGGCAGGGATGTGTTGTGGGACGGAGATGTGAACTCGTAGTGATTAGTGATAGATGGGTATCTTGTACTTTCAATTGCAACACTTTATTACCCTGACCGAATAGCTTATTCAGTATTAATCATACCGTATAAGTTTAATCGATAGAAGGGTAGTTTTGGCATTACATAATGTTAAATTGACGGAATACTAACGAATGGACCCAAGTGTCTATCTTTGAGAGTTCAAGGTACTTAAATATATCAATTGAAAGTTCAGGGTACCTATTTGTCACTAAACCCAAAGTATAGGGTACCTATATGTAATTTACCCATCTTTTTATTTAAAGGGTCATTTACTAGAACACCCCTATTGTTTCATAGATTTACTTAAACCTATCCTATATTTTGCATTTTACTAAAACACACCTTCTAGTTTGCACCTATTTACTTAATTGACCTTTCATCAAGAAATATTTATTTTGCCAACTGAAAATAGTAACGTGATCACTTAAATTAAGTGGAAAATGTTCAAGGGCATGGACCTATGGTTGTTTATTCCAAAAGTATCCCTAAGCTAAGTGGAAAATGTTCAAGGGTATGCATTTATGGTTGTTTATTCCAAAAGTACCCCTAACACTTTTTTTTCGTATAGAAAACAAAATTGACCAAATAGAGAAAATTAAAATAGAGTGACTGTCCATGTTTTACTAGGGGCAACAATGGCATTTTGTTTTAGTTCTTTTGATTAAATTTATTTGAATGGATATTGGGATTAAAACTGCCATTTTCCATTTTCATCTAATGGTTAATTAAACTTCAACTTCTTATTTAAAAATCCAACTTCTTAGGCCCAAGCCCAATTCGAAGAACGAAAATCCAAGCTCAGCTTGTGTAAAATTCCGAATTGAACCGGTTCAGACTCGAACAGGTCCCAGCCAAATTGCACCCCTAAGTGTAAGGGTTTGTTTAATTAACGATTAGGATCAGAATTGGAATTAGAATCGAAATGCCCTGAAATCAAAATTAGAAATGCCTATTTTGTTAAGGGAAGGGCGATGAACACTGAAGCATTCCCTCAATGACCAAATTGCCAAGCGCGGCCCCAACCTTGGCAGTTTCAAACAAGACACTTTATTGTCCCTCAGCAACTCCAGGCCGAACCTCACGGAGTCACTAACCTGACCCAAAAATTGGATCATACCTCACCTTGTGATGTATTCTTAAAAAGTAAATTGGATCATACATTTTAGAGGCTCAACCTGACCCAAAAATTTTGGACTTGGGAGCTATATTTTGTTTTTAGACTCGACTTGGGCTTGGGCCCAATACTTCAAGTTAAGCCAGGTCGAAGCACATATTATTTTATATTTTATATATAAAACTAGCAGGGATCCGTGCAATGTACAAGAAAATTTAAAAGATTAAATATTTTTATTTATTATTAATTAATTGATAAATTAATATTCAAAATTTATTGTTAATTAACTAAAAATATTCAAATTTATTCTTAATATTTAAAATTTTAATAATTACCTTTTTCATTTAATGTTGATTTACAAAGAATAATTATTGTTAATTATATTTAATATGAATAAATATTTTTTAATAAATTTAACTTTATCAATCATTTGTAGTAATTTTAATAATTGTTATTATTTTCATTAGTTTTAAATGAAACTTTGATTGACTTTAAATAAATAAAAATAATTACAAAAGCTAACATTTTTATTAATTTCACTAATAATTAACAATTATATAGGAATGGCAATGGGGTGAGTCACCACATCCCTATCCCTACCCCATCCCTAATGTCTGGTAGGTTCAGAGCAAGGCACCCACTCCTCGTTAGGAACAGGGAATCCTTGAATTTCCTTGCCTCACTCTTAGTGTTGAGCGAGTTCGGGGCAAGGCACCCACTCATGAAGGATAAGGAATCCTTAAATTTTTCGTGCCTCGTCCCTAGTGTTAGGTGGGTTCAAGGCAAGGCACCCACTCCTTGTCAGCCCAATATTCAATTTGATGACAAAAATGATCAAAAGGAGATATTGATTATCAGCCACATGGTAAATTTCTAAAAGTATACTAAATTATCTTTAATTTTAAAAAATATAATTTTATGAAAATTTTGGAAAATTTGTTATATTTTTGTAATTTTGAAATTTTATTCAAATTTATTTTTTAAATGGTTTACTTACAGAATTATACTAATTTATCTTATACTTTCTAATATAAACTAATCAATAATTTATTCTTTCCAATATTATACTAATTTATCTTAATAATTTGTGTAATTGTTGGTTTAAATTATAGTTTTCCCTTTCCCATACTCATTTATCTTTAACAAGTTTCAATATTTACAATGAAAACTATAAAATTTTTCAATAGTCTTTCAAAATCTATCAAATGTAATAAATTTTCCTAAAATTTCCAAAATATTTCAATAATTTTTAATAATTATTTAATACATTTTAAATAAACTTTCTAGCGGGGCCGACAGGACACCCCTCCTTGTTCCACACCCCCGTAGTCAAGACACTCTACCCCATCCCCGTTGGCGGGGCGGGTTCCGGGCATGACACCCATTCCCCATCAGAGATTGGAATTCCCCAAATTTTCCCCACATTGAGGCAACCAACTAAAAATAATCTAATTTGTGGATATTTTACAAATAGGATTATGGGAAATTAGGGACATTTTAGGAATTGGATTGTGACAACTTTGGGGTATTTTATAAATGGAATTATGGGATCCTAATATTATAAGAATATGAGGAAAACTCAGAGATATTTTTAAAAACAATATGAATTCTACGAATATTTTACTAATTTGCCATTGGGTTCGGGGAATTATGGGGTAGTAAAATTTCCATCCCTACAATTAAAATAATTTTTTATAACTAATTAACTAACAGTAAATTAAATAACAATAAATTACAACATTCTATGATAATTTCCAAAAATTATTGAAATTGCTTTTGATTAGCGGTAATGTATAGTAAATTATATATTTACATTAACAATTAATTAACGTGAATTAACATAAATTATTTACTTTTTAAGCCTAAATTATTTACAACTAATAATTTTCATAAATTATTTAATAATTATTTATTGAAATGATAATAATGGATTGTTACTTAAATAATTATGAAACAATTTCCGATATATCAACTTCCTAATTTAATTTTCCTAAACTTTTAGCAATTATTGTTGGAGATATCTGTCGCACTTGATGCACGACTCCTGGACCTGGAATCTTTAAGTTGGTTTTGGATTACTCTTACTTATTTGTATAGCTATAACACGAATTCGGATCTCCTGCCCACAAGAACTCTGCCCACAACACCCCTTGTAGTTATCTTGTTATCTGCCATACCTATCTCTTAATACAAGTGTAAAATTCTTGGACTCTCTAATTATAAATATATTGAGTTCAGGTGAGCCTCATCATCCTAAATAGACATGTTATCCAGTTCTACTCTCTCTTTCTCTGTTATTTTCTTATCTTGACATCAGAGTCAAATTTATCATGGCAACTAAGTATATGTTTGGCATCGGTGCTGCAAATACAACACCGTTTTCTCATTTGTGGGTTGGAAGCACCGTTTTCGGAGAAAATGGTGTATTTTTTTTCTTTTTTTCTTTTTGGGTTTGGAAAGTTGCTGCTAGGTAGGACATTTTCTGGAGCAACAACAATACCTTCTGTTTGGTACCAGTGCTCCATATACAGCACTGGTACCTATTATAGGAAGTCTATGTCACTGCCACATCATGTCTATATTAGTAGCAACGAGCTCCAATATGAGAAAATGTTGAATTTGGCATTGCTTCAAACCACGTCTTCTTGATTTTCAAGGCATGGCTTAGAGCATTGTTTTTTATGAAAAAACAGTTACAAACATATTGATGTTTCATGGAGCACCATTATGCCAAACAGACACTGATTTGACCTCAACTTCTCAGACCTCCAACACTTCAGGAACCTCAAATTCAATCACCTCTTCGAGTGTTCCTCCCCACTTATCAAACATGTCCTATTTTCTTTCCATTAAACTAACAAGTGAGAATTACTTCTCTAGAGAGCACAACTCTTACCTGTTCTGTACACAAATCGCCTGATGGGTATTGTAGATGGTTCAGCTTGCTGCACCTTCCAATTAAATTCCAGGCTCTGTTAGTCCTAGCCAAAAGATTGCCAATCCTACATATAGTTAGGATGAACTGGCCTTGAGTTGGCTTTTCGCATCACAGACAGAAGGTGTGGAATGCTTTCTCTAAATATTTTGCTAATTATTACAAAGCCTGAAGAAAGGAAGCTTAAATATTTCTAAATATGTTAGGAAAGCTAGGATCATAGTTGACAATCTTTCTACAGCTGCTGAAACAATTTCAAACAGTGATTTAGTCCTTTACATCCTATCTGGTCTAGGACCAGCGTATGAATCGACTGTAACAACCATTACAAACCAGTCTGACATAGAAAACCTTGATATTGATGATGTACTTGGTTTGATTCTAAACCATGAACCATGGTTGGAACAAAATATTATTACCACCGATATCTCTTCACCCGCAACAAATATGGTGAACTTTAAAAATAAGCCCTCCAACTTACAACAACAGTCTAAAAATTTCTTTCCTAATAACAGTAAAAATTTTTTCGTAGGTTAGTTTTCCTAATTTTTTAATTATTACTAGTGGAATAGCCTGTGTGATGCACGGGGTATTTGATATTGATGGTGATGTATGATTATACTTTTATATCTCAGGCATAGATGAAAGTTTACATACAGTTTAAGTCCTAAGACAGTTGTATAATACATAAAAAAGACTATCCTCACAAAATGCCAAAGGTTTAAATATTATAATATGCATAAAATGTTAGTTGAAAATGCATCAAATTGAAACATTAATGCACCAAATCAATGATAAAATTGCATTCAACAACATTATATATAAATACAATTCATCCCAATGAAACACAATTTATGAAGAATAGGAGATGCCGCTCTTAACCGATCTCCTGTTTTGTAATAACCTAAAAGCCTATGAAAATAATTAATATTAATGGTTAGAAGTAAACAAAGCTATTATGTTAATTTACACAAGTAACCATTGAATAGCAGAACTCATTATCTAAGATGACAATTAAATAACTTACATTTAAGCATAAAAAACATTTTCTTCTTACTTTATAACTAAGAGAAGATAAAGAAATTCATTGGAAGCAAAATTTATCAACCAACCACTAAAGTAACATGTATGCAAACACCTTCTATGCATGTTGAGCACCTCTACACATTTGTCCAAGAATAAAATAATCGAACAATTCATAATGTGTCACAGTGTTGCATATGACAAAGGAGTGAGGACATGAGTTGTAAGCCTTACCTAACAACTGCACACATGATAACATACAGTCCTAGTGGTCAAATGCCCTTATAAGACCTAAGACTAATTGGCAAACATGTCTAGGGCCCATGGAATGAATTTTCTATATTTTCATTTTTTTCTGTAAATTTTTGTTATTTTTCATCAATTTTTATGATTTTCTACATTTTTTGTAATTTTTTTTGCATATTTTTTGCTTTTTTGTAATTTATAATATTTTTTTTTCATTTTTGTGTTTTTATAATTATTTTGTAATTTTTATTTTTTCTTTAATTTATGTTATTTTCTACATTTTATATCTTTATTTATATATTATGTATTTTTATAGTTATATTTTTCTAGAATTTATGTATTATGTGAAAAATTAATGGTTTGGGTTATGGTAAGTTTGGGTTGAACCCAAAATGGGCCATTAGTGGATTGATGGGTCAGGTGGGTTGGGTTGAAGCTTAACTCAAACCTAAGTACCTAACCCACCCAATTTTTTTTAGAAAAGACAATTTTTTTTTTTTTTTTTTTTTTGTTTTGCCAACAACTATCATGCACCCTTATATAAAATTGGAATGTCAAAATAACAAAAAAACTAAGGGGTAGAATTAGTATGAAAAATTAGGATCTTTTGACCACACTAATTAGATCATTCTCATTTTTATATATGGTAGTAGATATAAATTTTTATTTTATTCTACAATTTTTGTTCATTTTTCTATAATTTATGGTTTTTCTTTCTTTTTTGTAATTTATTTTTTTCTTCAATTTTTATGATTTTTTATATTTTTTGTAAATTTTCTCTCTGTTTCTCTATTTTTTGTAATTTTATTATTTTCTTCATTTTATGTGTTTTTTAATAATGATTTTGCAGTGACATATATACAATGGAAAGAATATAAAGTTGAGGGTAAACTTGGGAAGTAAAATCAGGGTGTTTTGACCAAACCAATTGCAACATTCTCATTTTTTAGTATGGTATGGTATAGAAATTTCTTTGATTTTCTATATTTTTTGTAAATTTTCTATCTATTCCTTTGTTTTTTTTTTGTAATTTATATTGTTTTCTTCATTTTATGTTCTTCATAATTATTTTGCAATGACAATATATACAATGGGGAAAATAGAAAGTTGAGGGTAAAGTTGGAAAGTAAAATTATGGTGTTTTGACCAAACCAATTGCAGCATTCTCATTTTTTAGTATGGTATAGAAATTTTTTAGTATGGTACAAAGATTATCCAATTACAAGTGTTAACCATTAATTAAATAAAATTGGAAAAATAAAAAAGCATAATAATATAAAAGGTAAAAACGAAAAGTGAAAATCAAGTTTTAAAATAAAAAACATGATAAAGGGTAAAAATGAAAAGTAAAAGCCAGGCTTTTGACGAAACATTATCACCATCCTAATTTTTATAAATGGTCCAGATTTATTTAAAAAATAATTATGGATTATTAGTTAAAGAGTTTCCCTAAATTATTCAATGATTGTTATAGAAAATAGTATGTTACACTAATTAGTAATATCTTCTATCAATAAATAATTATTGTAAAAATTTAATGAAAATTTATTAAATTACAATGAATAATGTAAATTACGCTAAACATTGAAAATTTAAACATTTATTAATTACCAAAAATTATTAAATAATGGATTGTTTATTAATTTTTTGTTAATTGATTTATTTAATAATAGATTATTATTTAAGAGAGTAAATTATTACTTGCTAAATAATTATTGAATTACTATTTGAAGTTGGTGAAGTGAAGTTAATTAAAAACTAATTATTAACTCCAGCTCATGCATTGCACGGGCCCCTCTTTTTTGCAAATATTGGGTCGGATCTTGGATGGAGTATCCAGAACCTCACAAATAAGTGCCCATTTGGCAAGTATTTTTGAGAAGATATTCTCGTAGCTCTGACAGTCAATAGATACATTGAGATTTTTGACATAAAATCTGGGCAGCCCGAAGACCGTTTGGCAGATGCGCATCTTTTCGTGCATCATTTCGGGTCTTGCGCGAGGTCGATATCTTCCAAGTGCTAAATGAGAATAAACCGATTTTTGATCTTCCTACTTGTAAGCAGCCGAAGGACCGAGGACCGCGCGAAAAGACAGGCCAAACGGGGCCTAAATCACCTTCTTGACCCAGTTTAACTGCGATGGTTAGAATCTGTAAAACCCGACCCAAAAATCCTTTCTTCCTTCACCCGCATATTGCTACAATGGTCGCTTGATGCAACAACCATAGTAGCGCAAACAAGGGCCAATTTGTATTGGTTTTTCACATTGTCAGCCTGTTTTTATGCCGGAATAATGCCGGCAGATATTATTCACGCCGGAATAATGCCGGCAGATTTTATTCACGCCGGAATACAATGGTTTTTCACTCGGTAGATGGTAAGATGCTCCCCTGTTTCGGTTGGATTTTCGAGCCGGAATGACGCTAGAAGCCTAGAAGAACACGAACAACATACTTGGGAGGAGATGCAGAAGGGACTTTCATGATGACTGTTCTGCCCCTATTCTGTGAATGTCTAGCCGAGCTCCGGGTCTCTAAAACTCTACAATGTGCTTCGACTCACTGAGGTACTGGCTATTTTGGTAGGGGAAGAAGAAACCTTTTGGCATAAAGTGTTCTGAGAGCTCCACCCTTGTTCTGGGAATGTCTAGCTAAAATTCTTCGGTTTCTGAGTCTTCATGAACCGGGTCTCAGAATCTCTACACTAACCGGAGGACGAAGAAAATTTTGATGTAAAGATGAGTTGAACTGGGAATACGAAAGAGACGTCAGATTCTTTTGGAAGGGAAAGAGTCCGAGAAGTTTGAAGTTCTTAGTTGGCCCTGTTTTCCTAACATGCAACTAGGGGTGCTCACGGTTCGGTCGTGGGGCTTGTTCTTGGACCGAACTGGTACTATCTGGAAAACCGAAATCGAAACCAGTCGGTTAACCAATTGATCGGTTTGGTTAACCATTGGTTTAATTCATCGGTTTTTTAATTTTTATAATATATATGTATAAATATATAATAAAAATTTATAAATATATAAATTATTATATTTTAATTAATAAATAATATATCATATATCATAAATATTTATTTATATATAATGCATATTTATTAATTTATAATATATATAAATATATATAAAATATATAGAAATATATTTATACCGGTTGGTTCGGTTAACCACCAGTTTTCTATATTGGTTAACCAAAACCGAACCGGTACCTTTGGTTTTTTAAAAACACCAAATTGATTAGTTCAGTTAACCAAATTTTCAGTTCAGCTATGGTTGGTTTTTTCAGTTGATTTAGTTTTTCAGTTTTTTTTGCTCACCCCTACCTACAACAACTCCGAAATGGGAAGTGGGTGGGAGTGATGAGGTGGCTTAATGAAGGAGCAAGGAAAGCTAAAATAAAGAGAGGTCGAGAGTTGTGGGTTGGGGTAAGGGAGAAAGCTCATGCCATGGCATGTTTTTACCTTAGTACCCTGTACTTTGTGTTTAGTGATACTTTGGTTCTTGAACTTTAAAATGTGATAATTCAATACCGAACTTTCAAAGCCTGTCAATCCAATATCTACCACTAACAAGTTGTTAACCTGTCATTAAATGCCTTTGAAAAAGACACAAATGCGCTTCAAGTGTCATCTAATTTTCACTATCAAAATCCTTACCTCTTTTATTCAAGAAAGTTGGGGTCCATAATGCCCATTGAGACATACCCCCAACTTTCTTAAATAAAAAAAATAAAAACAAGGATTTGAGATTGTTAACTTTTTCGTTAATATTTAAATGATTGACAAAAGAAATTAGATGACACTCGAAGGGCATTTGTATCTTTTTTAAATGCCACTAAATAATTGGTTAATAACAAATTAATGATAAATACTAAATTGACACGTTTTAAAATTCGAGTACTTAATTATAACATTTTAAAGTTCGGAAACAAAAATGACACTAGCCCCAAATTAGAGTACTAATCGGGAGTTTTCCCTATATATATATAGTGTAAATTTCTTAAACTACCCTTATAGTTTAATTAATTGACTAAGTGTACCCTTACTGTTTGAAAATTGACTAATGCTACCCTTATTATTTTTAACAATTCACTTATACTTCCCTTATGGTTAGTGTCCGTTAACATAAAGATTAAAAATACTATTTTACCCTTTATTCTTCTTCAAAATTTTAAAATAAAACAGAGAAAAGGAAAAAGAGACGCTAACTCATCAAAACACTAACCTTTCAAACGTAGAAGCTCCATTAAATTAGCTATCTTCCACCGTCATAAACAGCTTGAGAGACGAGACCCATTAAACCAATGCTGCCTCCCCCATAAACCAAGTCGGTGCTCCTTTCGACCTACAATTCAATAATCCAAAAAGAAATAAAAATGGGAAAGAGGAACCCATCAATTTGAGTATATTTCTTAAGACCAACACAACAATAATTCTGTAGAAAACAGAGTAAATAATTCTAGTTGTTTCTCCCCAATATCTTTTCCTCTTTCTAATTTTCTGATGTAGTTACTGAATATATCAACCGGGATTCCTTATTGGACAACAATTGTTTAACTTTATAGAAAGAGTGAGAGTTCTGATGAACAGTGCGGGATCCCCTGTACACAGAAATCTGTGTATACAGATCTCACCAATTGTTTCGCCAATTTCTTGTTGAACTTTATACAGAAATCTGTGTAGCGGGATCCACAATTCATCTCTCACTGTTGACACCACCGTGCGATGGATGAACAGGTTATTGCAAATAAAAAACAAGGAAAAAGAATAACAAAGTTCAACGAGAAAAATAGAAAATAGAAAAACAGAAATGTAAAATTCATAGATCAAAAGAAATCTGTGAAGTGGGATCCACAGTTCATCTCTCACTGTTGACACCATTGTTGACACCTTGTGGTCCTGTGTATGTTGACGAAACCCATCTTCCAGCGATCATCTTCGACATCTTCTGTAGGTTCCCAGTCTGGGCTTGTGCTAGCTTTCCTAGTTCTAGCAAGCTCTCTTTGACTCTCTCTCTCTCTTTCTCTGGGATTTTTCTTGAGCTCCTAGAGAGCTTTAAGCCAAAAGGTGATAGAACAGCTACGCTGGTGGTGGCCATTGATAGAATGTTGTTGATGCCATTTATTCTCCTCCCTTCCTGTTTCAAGCTCGGAGGCAGAGCTCTCAGGGCATTCTGATTTTCAGAGAAAACTAGAGCTGAGAGTAGAGAAATTATGCTTATAGATCGGCAAGTAGTTGCCTAAACATCCATATCTAGCTTTTGATGCCGGGTCTCGGAGATGTTAGGGGACAATGAGATATTCCGTCAGAGCTGGTGCCAGTATTGGAAGTTATAATAAGGGTAAGCTGAATATTTTTGAAAGTCATAACAATCACATGATACACATTTGAATGGTTTATCACGTAAGGAAAGTATTAGTCAATTATCAGAAACAGTAAAGGTAATATTTGTCGATTTTTAATAAGTAAGGGTACACTTAGTCAATTAGCTAAACCATAAGAGTAGTTTAAAAAATTTACCCTATATTATATAATATAGATTAATATTCTATATTATATAATGTATACATATATGACATATAATACAAAATATTATATATCTTTAATAATTTTGCCCTCAACAAGGCTTCACCGGCCTGGACAATGAGTCAATGACAATTTGCGCTTCTTTGTTAAATCAGCTTACTTCTTACCTACAGCCCAACCACCCAATAGAGGCCACACTCAAAGTAGAGGAACCTAAAAGGAGCTGTGGAAACTAAAAATATACCTTAAAATTAAACATTTCATTTGGAGATGTTTATGGAATGCAATAGCTGTCAGAGTGAACCTAGCAAATAGAAATTTGATCAAATCCATTTCTTGCTCTATTTGTGCAAAAGAACGAGAATCAATTATGCATGCCTTGTTCAAATGTGACCATGCCAAGATCCTTTGTTTCAACTCTACTCTTGGTTACAAATCAGAAACTGCTCAAAATGACTTCAACAGTTGATTCTCTAGATGGATTAAATTTTGTAATCAATTGAAGAATAGAAAAGAATAGCTTCTAAACTACTGGAATCTATTGTTGTGGACTATTTGGAAAAGTAGGAATAAATGTGTCTTTGATAATGAAGTGCCTAATCCCTACAAAAATCTTTTGTGTCTCAACAGGGCCTTGGAAGGAGAGGAAGAAGATTTTGCTGGAAAAAATGGCCAGGTACTTTGTAAATGCCTGAAGAAGAAAAGTCAACCTTTTTGAGCCAAATGTTTTGAAGATAAATGTGGATGACAGTTTTTTGTGTGAAGGAAAAGCAGGTTTTGGAGTAGTGGCCAGAAAACATCTAGGTCTTTTGGAAGCCAGCACTTATGGTCCCTCGGGTGCAACTCCTCTTCAAGCAGAAGCCTACGACTGTCTTTAAGGAGTTAAGTTAGCGAAGCCTGTTAGCATGGGTCCTTTTGTGATAGAAAGTGATAACAAATCCCTAGTGCATGCTCTAATTTCAAAGAGTCCTACTCAAGTTCCCTAAAGCTTTATTTTTTTGTAAAGATATCTTCGATGAATGTAAAGATTTAGACTATTCTTTTTCTTTTTCTAGGTGGGAGACTAATTTTCTAACTCACTACTGCAAAAAAAGGACTATTAGAAATATGTTTTTATATAGACGTGATCCCCTTTTGGCTAGGAAATGATCTCACTGCCCTCTTTGTAACTATTATGTTTCTTTCCTTAGTATAACCATTTCTCTACCAAAAAAAGGGTAAATTACAGAAACCCTCCTGTACTTTGTTTTGCAACAAAGACCCTATGTATTATGATCGTGAGACAAAAACCATCTTCGGTTGGATTTTCGTTAAAATCTAATCTGGCAATCCCCATACACAATTGGAAGAAAAACACTGTTTACCTTCCCCAACTCACCATACACGAACAGCATATCCACATTTTCCTCAATCCTTCTTCTTCCTCTATCGGGAATGCTCCAAAACCCAAATGCAGCAGATTTTACGGGACAATAAGAATGGGCGAAGATGAGAGGAGAGAGAGTATGTGTGTGTCGATGGAAGTCGTTTTCATGGAGGCAGCGATGAAGTTTCAGGAGAGAGAGTACGAACGTAAATAAATCTATGTATATTAAGTCTCTTCACCGTCAGATATGCTTAAAATTGGACGCAGTATTAAGTGGGCCCTACTGGTTGGGTTGGTTTCTACATGTGGAAAGCTTTCCAGCGTCTTTATCGTTGCCACTATTGGAATTTCCCGTTTCATCCACAGTCCACCGCACAGAGCTTGTGCAAAGTACTCTCTAGTCTCTGCAACAGATAACGAGATCAGTTCTAGCTCGCCACCTTTCGAGTTTCGACAGCCATATTAACGAGGAAAAAAATGTAGATTTTTCTGCTTTAGTTTTCTTCTCACACAAACAAAACTTTGGATCGGAATAGATCGGAAAATGTTCTGAGCTTTCTTCTGAACAAGCACTCTCTAATTCTTCTTCTTATTCTCTGGAAGAAGGGTTCATGAAGCCATGAAAGGCTTTAACATCCCGGAATTCCTGAGAGCTTCGTTTTTCACGAAGGTCTCAGCTTTCGTTCTCATTTCCTTTGCTCTGTTTTACCTCGGAAGGCACTACTCAGATGGGTACCAACAGCTCATCTTCTTCAACTCCCGCCAGCAAAACCCAGTTATTGCTCAAACCCCATCTATGGCTCTTTCTCCCAACGCCAACAAAACGTTCAGTCTTGCTTCTATCACACCCAATCAAACTTTAGAGACGACGAATCCCCCTCTGCCACCACCACTGCTACTGACATTGACATTGCCGCCGCCACCACCGCCGGCTGTGGTGGATAAAACGGGGATTTTGGATGAGATTGGAACAATGTCGGAGGAATTTGAGGTAGGTGAATTTGATCCGAAGTTGATTAAGAGTTTGGGCAATTTGAGTCGACAGGATGGGAGGGGGATGACGGAAATGGTGGCGGCAGCGGAGGAGGTAAGGTTAAGCTTAAGATTGAGAGATTTCAACTGTGTCTGGAGAGTATGACGGAGTATATCCTTGTTTAGATAACGTAGAGGAGATTCAGAAGTTGAATTTGACAGAGAAAGGGGAGAAGTATGAACGACATTGTCTGCGCGGGACGAAGTGATTTGCTCCTGGAAACAATGTCAAGGAAAAATCCGGATCTGATGCCGAGGAAAAATACAGAGACGCAGTGAACAAAGCGAGGGAAAAATATTGCAGAGGCAGAGAACATCAACGATAGTAATCCCCGATCTCCCTTTCTCTCCCCTTATCTCCGCTACTGTTTGTGTATCTGTGGTCGGGGAAAATGAATAGTATTTTTCTTATTACAAGAGTAATATGAGGATTAAAAAATATTGTAACGGCGGATTTTAACTCAATGCTAATTGGAGAGGGTTTTTATCTCATGGTCATAGTATAGGGGTTTTTATCGCAAAACAAAGTATAGAGTCGGACCGTTCGACCCGATAACAAGACCCTGACCGATTCGGTTACCGGGTCGTTTTTAAAACCCATGAAATGACCATTTGCGCACTGGACCCGGAGAGTGCCGAATTGTGGCCGCTGACGGCTCTGTGGTCGTTGAACGCGACGACGCCGTAGGTAATAATAATGCCAAAAAGTGAAAAATCTGGTAGGTGGTAACAAATCGGCAAGCCCCCCGGCAGGCCCCCAGCCCACGCCTCACCATCGTTCCATTCCAAAAAGGTAACGTTGCATATTCCAAATCGCTTTCTGCATTCTCTCACTCTATTGTATTTGCTTTACTTCACTTGCAATGGATTTCCATTTACTTCTTCCTCTTCCTTTTCTCGTATTTTAGTTTTGCTTCGACCCAAGAAAAAAAAAAAGCCCAACTTTCTTGATTCTTTGTACTGTAAACCAAACTATAAGAAATTGGATTCCAAAATGGTCATTTAATATAGATTGAACTGTTTACCAGCAATTGAAAATCAAATTTGAACTGGGTCCTTACAATTGTGTTTAGTTCTGGCATTTACATTTTGTTGCACCAATGTGCTTTGTTTTTCTGGCGAGTTTGTAGGGTCCATTCATCTTCTTGTTTCTGGGTTATGCCTAGATTTGATATTTTGGTTGTTTAAATTCTGGGTTTTCCTTTTTTCTGGCCAGATTAACCGATTAATGGCGGTTTCGGCCTTCAAATCAACGTCTAAGAGAGGAAGCTTGGGAACTCCTTCCACCAACTTAGCTTCTGCGACAGAAAGTAATTCAGAGAACTTGGGTAAGAAAGTTCTGCATCGAAGGTCCAGAAGTGTGAGCGCGTTCTCGAGAAATTCTCTCGAAACACCCTCTTCGTCACAGTTGCCATCCACGGACAAAGAGGAGTTTTTGAATAAAAGAGATAATCCCCTATTCTGGAGCAGCACATCACCACCTAGAGGTTCAACTGAAACGGAAAATGTTATTGGGATCGCCAAACTCGATTCAAGTGCATCCAGATTGGGTAGACCGGCTTCGAATGTTTCAGATACTAGAAGAGGAAGATCGGTTTCGAGGAACTCCGGTTATGGGAATACGTCGTCCGGTAACCGAAAGGAAGTAGGTCGAAGTTTGTCGAGGGTAGACACGGGAAGACGCCGACGGTCAGTGTCAAGGGGTCGTTATGGGAACTCTGAGGTTTGACCTTCCCTGTTCCATTGAAATTCCTGATCTACAAATAGTTGTTTCTATATATCTTTCGTTATTAGTTTTCATCTTGGCTTAGTTCTGGTCTCGGAGTTCTGGTTCATGACTATATTAAATTGTTGTTAGTTGTATTTACAGAGTGAAGTGGAACAAGATTATAATTTATCATCAAGTATAAAAACAAGAAACAACGGGAATTTGGGTCGTAGCATCGAGAAGAAAGATAATTTAATCACAAATGCTTCTGAATTGTCTGATCAAACAAAGAATATGCAAACATGGTCTAGCCAGCATCCACTTTTGGAGCCTTCTGATGGTTTGATTGTAAGTTTGTTGGAGATCTTGATTCCTTCTTGCTTAGGAAATTATAGAAGGACTTGTGCTATTCAGTGATCCTCATTTTTTTATTCTTACTGATAAAAAAAAAACGACTCTCGTTTTTGGTTTTGTTTTTGCTTGTTTCTGTCTTTTACACAGATTCCAAATTGGGAAGATGGAATTTCTACACGTTCATATTCAGAAGCTGAGGAGAAAACAATCAAGGCTGTTTTTGAACAGATGAAGGTAGATACTTTGTTTCTTTGCCCTTGGTTCAGATATAATCACTCAAATAGCAATACATGGCTTAGTGAAGCTCCAATCCTGAATTGTAAGATAGTTTTGTCTAATAATTTTTCTTTTCATGGTTTTTGTTTTCACAGAATAATTATATGTCCTGATAATTCTCTTATTTTTTTTATCAATAATAATTCTCTTATTTTTTATTTGGTTATATTTTAACTTTGTTTTAGTTTCTCAGTCTCTCCAGAGTGATCACCCTGCCAGTGATGCTGGTACAAGCGGTATATATGAAACTGTTCGATCAGAAGTGAGACGTGCTATTTCTGAGGTTCAAAATGACCTAGAAAATGTAAGTTTGCATGCTTGAAAGATGTATTACTTTCCTTGACATTTTTATATTTGTTTATGAAAAACCCCAAGCTGCCAAGTTTGTGGATTGTGTAGCTGTTGAAAACGTACAACATAACAGAGATAGACTTTCTGACAAAAAGTAAGAACTGTTGAATTTGTAAATGCCATTTTTATTAGTAAACAAGCAGTTAGAAAAGGAACTTCCCTGTTTCTGAAAGAAACTAAAATTTTAACCTTCAAGCTACAGGGTGTACCATGAAAGTTGCTGGAAATTTCTGACAAAAAAATCATGGAAAATGGATAGAACACCAACAGAATTCATATCATGTCAGCATCAGAAGGTTTTAGTAAATCCGTTTTTGTTTGATGAAGGAAAAACTTTACAACATTGATAAATATTGCCTGATACTTCTTTTTTTTTTTGATAATTGAAGTATGATTTTATTAGCAGGATATGAGAACTATTACAAGCATCCTAAGGAGAGGCATGAGGTGCGGCCTCTCCTTACAAGAGAAGATTACATTTTAAACACTAGAAAACAGATTATAAAGCAGCCCAATGCAGATTTTCCCTGTTAACCCCTTGTTTGACAAGACAATCAGCCAAAGCATTCGCTGACCGTATTGGGATCTGCTCCTCACATAGCGTGCCTTACACTGACTTCACAGCCACATCCCACCCTGTAATCGGAACATCTCCCCATGAATAATAAATTCAAGGATGGGAGATGTTCCCGATGTGCGGCCAGGACATACTGTGAGGTCGGTGTGAGGTGTGCAGTGTGAGGAGCGGATCCGGACTCTCGCTGACTTACCCACCCAATGACAGCTAATATTCATGTTTCTTGTTAACCACTTGGCTTTCTTTCTTTTTTTTTTTTTTTCCTTTTTTTGATAATTGAAAAGACCACTTAGCTTTCTTTAAGAGATCCCTATAGCACCAAACCACTGAGTCCGAACCTGCCAGCTACCCCACAACAACTTTAGAGTCTCCTTCAATTATTAGATTTTCCACAGCCAACTGATTTGCAATTTGAATACCTACTAATAGTTCATCCTAATAGCCTCCTAAACCCACTGGTTCAGAGAATAAGGCTAAAATGTTGCAATCTTATCTCTCACTACTCCTATTCTATAAGGTCTTGTGTTACCCTGGCTACTTCCATTAAAATTCAACTTTACACTTCCGTCAGGAGGAGGAACCCACTCTGCATAGACCCTATCCGTTCTTGGAGTGCCAACTGCCATAGCTGATCAACTCCTCCAGAGCTTATCAAAGGAAAAGGATTGGAAGGAATCCATAGCTCTCAACCAATATATTGTTCTTGTCAAGATGCAATCTTTGACAATTAATAGACTTATTTCTTTTTCTTGAAAAATTCTTGCATTCCTTTTTTCCCAAATTGTCCAGAGGGCAGCTGCTCTAATACATTTCCATATGCTTCTCCCTCTTTTAGTGGGCCACACAAAAAAGGATGGAAGTTGATTTACATTTGTAGGTGAGTTCCACCTACACCCAAACAAAGCAAAAATCCAATTCCAAATAGTTGCAACAAAGGAGCAGAATATTAGTAAGCGCAAACAATCCTCACCATTAGCTTTGCAAAGAAAACTCCAGTAAGGAGGCAAACACATAAAAAACCTTTTCTTCTACAAACGGTCTAAGGTATTAATTTTTCCAAAAAAGAAAAATCCTCCTAGCAAAACACCACAATTTTAGAGGGAACATGCCTAGTCCAAACCTCCTTAACCGAAAAAAAACCCTTTGACCAGAAAAAGAACAAAAGGTCTTAAAGAAAGAAGCATAGGAGAAGGAACCTTTTGGATGGGGGATCCAAGTCCGACTATCTAGTTGAGGGGTCCAAACAGACATTACCAAGAAGTAAAAGGTCCGAGACACACTCAAGTTCATTGTCCCTTAAACCTCTTCAAAACCCAAAATTCCAACTTAAAGACAGAGGGAGGACAGGAGAGTGGAGCAAGTTAGAAACAACCTTCTTCTTAAACAAGGAATGGAGTAAAGAGAGGGAAAGAGGTCCTTGACAGGTGAATTACCCATCCGAATATCTTCCCAAAAGAAAACAGAATTACTAGAGCGAACATCATACTTGACAAAATTCAGAAAAAGAGGAAGAATGCCACGAATTGTTTTCCAAGGTGTAGACAAAGTAGCCCGATGTGATACTCTAGCATCCCAACCATTTTCCAAAGACCCATGAATACTAGCTATCACCTCATGCCAAAGTCTCTCTCTCTCAAACGGTCATTTCTGTAGCCACTTCCCGAATAGAGGTACATTCTTAAGGACTAAATTGTCTATTCCCAGTCCACCTTCTTTCTTGCTCCTGCACACTAATTCCCACCTTATTAAATGGTCCTTTTTCTCTTCCCCTAGTTCCCAAAGAAAGTCCCCCATCAGTCTCTATAGATTCTTGGCCTCCTCCCTAGCAGGAATTCTAAACAATGAGAGGTAATAAATCAAAAAATTAACTAAAGTGTCTCTTAACAAAGTTACTCTACCCCCCTAGAGAGATAATTCTTTTTTCAAGTCACCAGCCGCTTTTCAAACTTTTCCATTTTTTTTTGATAGATCAAACTTTTCCTTTTATTTTTTTTTGATAGAAAAAACTTTTCAAAAATTGGAGTAAAAAAACAGCTCTCCTAGGCCTATGACATAGGCCAGGAAGTAGGACAATCTAAACACTTTGCACAGATTCAATATTAATACCCATAACACAACTTTTATCCAAGTTTTATCTTCAAATTGGATAACTCTCAAAGTGTTTTATCAAGCCTTTTAGGTTGCTCACCTTACTCAAATCACCCCTTCGTAGAAAATTATAATGTCATTAGCAAACTGGAGATGGGTTATCAGAACTCTATTCCTGCCTATCCTCAAACCCTTCATCACATCTTCCCTATCAGCTTTTGTGATTGATCTACTAAAAATATCAGCTACAAGGGTGAACATAAAGGGCGATAAAGGGTCTCCTTGCCTTAGACCTCTACAAACTAGAAAGAAATCCTTGACCACACTATTGACCAACACTGAAAAATGATAGGAACTAACACAACCCTTCACCCAATTACACCACCTTTCTCCAAAATCACAACTCCTTAGTACCTCTACCAGGAAGTTCTAATCCACCAAGTCATAAGCCTTTTCTAGGTCCAACTTACAGAAAAAACCCTGTTGGCCAGACTTCCTATTTCCTCCACTCGTTCATTGGCTAATAAAAACTGATCAGTTATTTGTCTCCCTTGCACAAAGGCTCCTTGGGCTTGACTAATAAAAAGAGGGCAGAACTTCTCTTTTCCTCAAAGAAACACCTTAGCTGAAATTTTGTAGATACTAGTCACTAAAAAAAAAAAACTAATAGGCCTAAAATCTTTAGGGTGTTTCACATTTACCTTCTTAGGGATTAATGCTATGAAGGTGTCATTGACTCTAGGGCTGACTATGTGCTAACCTTCAATCTCCTTAAATACCTTAAATAAATCTTCTTTCACCACATCCCAATAATCCTGATAAAACTGCTTGTCTAATCTCTTCTTGGTTTACTGTTCTCTTTCCTGCTGGTTGACACATGAAATATGGGGTTTTAACTTCCTTCTTCTTAGACTTTGGCCCCACATTCTGAACTCTGTTGACAATCATACTCCCAATACCTATTGAATGCAACCATGTAAGACCATGGGGAACAACATTGAAATTGCCTACATTGGATATGAACTGCCACCCTAATGGAAATAGAGTGAATATCCTTCTTCTCATAATGAGTTGGTGTCAGAAGATTCTGTACTTTCTTCCTCCACAGATACTTCATAAAATGATAGTAAAGAAGAATCTCAATTAAATTTCATAAACCATGGGAAGCAGGGCTGACAGGAAGAGATACTTCATCTTCTCTTTGAAAATATACCAGTGCTACATACCATGTCTTTCTTCTTTGTCATATGGGATTCAAGGAAAGGATATAATTAAGTCCTAGGATGATCTTTTGTTTATGGGGATTTGCCTCTAAAGGATAGAGAGAATAGTCAACCTGAGTACATTGTTATGGAACTTGATAGTTACTCTTTGAGTGGATGGTCAATTGATTCTTAAAGAAACAAGTTTCATACTTTAGCGAGATATTGTGGGACCTTATATACAGATTTAGATTCCCTTTAATTGTGACTCCTCTAGATATGAGCTTCTCAAAAACCTGCAAAATTTACAAACAGGAATGATGAAAATGCTGATAGAATCTTTCAAGAGAACAAGAAATAAGAATGGAAAAAGAAGCTGCTGAGGCTCATACATGATTCCGGTTTCATGAAAGATTCTTTTGATGAGTAATTGAAAATGCTTTTTGAAGATACGAAGTGAAAGTGACTGAAATCTTCTGGCACTAAAATTGTATCCACCAAGTTGAGTAAAAAAATATATTATTTAAAATCTAATACTGATATGAATCAAGAATATATGCAACTTACAAGGCAAATTATTTCAATTTTTTATTTTTTATTATTAGTAATTAAAACTTATTTTTTCTTTCTCCAGTTTCAAATATGTTGGCATTTCCAAGGAAATTTGTTGTTATAGGGAAATATGAAACAAATTATACACTTTTGCATATGATATTATTTAAGGAGATGCATAATGCATTATATCAATCCAGTTATAAACTTCAGTTTATTTTCTGGTAGTACATATATACTTTTTTATTACTTATTTTCTGTTTTTCTTCCATGCTTCTTATAAACCAGGCTATCAGGAGGAAGAATCCTTCCATTATTGGAACAACCAATATTGCTGATATACCTCCAGAGTTGGTCAATCCTGATGCAGTTGAATTAGTTTCAGACATCAGAAGGGAATATGCTAGAAAGCTTGAGGAGGTAACTTTGCATTACCTCCAACTTTTAGCAGCAGACTGAAATAGAGTGGTATAAGGATTTGTGTAGTGATGACTGTAGTCCAACTCTAGTGTTAAGAAATACTTGAATGATAATTGAGCTTATTATTAGGCAAAATTTCAGAGCATTGTTTACACTTTACATATTGTCTTGTGTAAAGAGGATCAAACTCCAAGTGATGTTACATGAATTCAGGTACAGATATGGGAAATATGCCTGTTTCAGGAGTCATTATCTCTCTGACCCCAAATTCTGTGATACAGGGCCACAACTGACCTGTGAACTTTGGACAAAATCATCATATTATATGGAAAAAATTTCCAATCATGCAAGTGTTGAGAGAACTGTTTTTATGTTAAGTCTTGGGAGGCAGGGTAATCTAGTAATTACCAAAAGATAATAAGGGCACTCCAGTCCTAAAATTATCATAAACAGGGGCATTATTCAACATCCACTTATTTTATATATATATATATATATATGCTGGGCCGACTTTGTTAGAGAGATTAGACTCTAATCATCTCTTCTAAGAGAGGTTTGGCTGTTTTCTCTTAGCCCTAATCTCTCTTTCTCTTCTCTCCCTCGTCTCTCTTCTTCTTTTTTTTTTTTGATCAATCTCTTCTCTCTCTTCTTCCTGGTCTGAATACTAATACAGCTCTGTTACATGGTATCAGAGCAGGGAGATTGAGCTTTCTCGTTCTTTCTACTCCATCTTATTCCCTTTGAACTGCTCTAGAAGTTACTTTTGTGGCCAACTAAACCCTAGTTCTCCTGATCGGCCTAGGGTTTTCTCACTTTCTGTTTACTAAGTGATCTGTGATGGGTCTAACCATCACAGTTGGTGGTGCAAGTGATGTGTGAGATGAAAACCCTCTAGTGGGATCATTTCAAGAGGGAGCTGTGATGAATCTGTGTGAAGACATCGATTCAGCAGTGATTAAATGAGCAAAACAGGTGAGGTACTGAAGTGACTTGTGATAGTAGATACTGTGAATGAAGGAGTGAAGTGATCAACCCAGTAAAGTGATAGATAAAGGTGTAAGGGTGTGCGTAAACTTCTTAATATTCAGTTTGTGAATCTGTGATTTTCTAGAATTATTTCAGAATTGAATTGTTATTGATTTCATAATTTCCGAGTTGAGTGAAGGCCCTCGTTAGGTTTTTCACATCTGTTATTGTGAAAGATATGGATTCAAAACAATCTATAGTTGTTACACCATACTTTATTTATGTTCAAATGACCAATATTAAGCTGAATCCTGAATGGGAGTGGTAGCTATGCAATTTGGGCTAAATCTGTAGAAGTACGCCTTACGGCTAGAAAGAAGCTGAAGTTTATAACTGAAAAGAAACCTGCGGCTAACAGTGACAACTATTCTGATTGGATTCAAGAAAATGCCCAAATAGAAAACTTGGTTATGGAATTCAATGGAACTTAAAATTAGTAGTCCACTGATATTTTATATACAACTAAACAGATATGGGACCAAGCAAAAAGAATGTATTCAGGTAGCAATAATGTGACCTGGATTTATCAGTTATTTTAGTCATTCTTTAATCTTCAACAAGGTGATAAGTCTCTTGAAGAGTACCATGCAGATATGGTGGGCCTTTGTGAGGAGTTGAATATGTACCAACCACTCTCTAGTGACATTGCTGTTCTAGAAAAGCAGAGGAAGGAACTTTGTGTCACTAAGTTTTTATCTGGGATTAAAGCTGAATATGAATCAGTTGATCTCAGAACTTGAGTAGTCCAGAGTTACCAGATTTGGAGGATGTGTTTTCTTGTCTTCAAAGAGCCAAACTGTCTGAGAGCACATCTATGATTGATTGTGCAGCATTTACTGTTACTGGAAATGGAGGTAGAGGAAGAAGAGGTACTTTTATGGGTGACGAAGTGGTAGCCGAGGGCAACATAGACAGCATGGGGGTAGAGGTGATCTTGGTTCTAGAAGTGGTTGTGGACGTGGTAGAACCACATCAACCAGATTCTATACACATTGTAGGTTAGAGGGCCATGCTATTGGATATTGTAGAGATTTATATTGTAGGCTGTTGAAGAACAAAGGGAGTTATGCTAATCAAGTGTCCTACCATGGTGAAGAGTCCATTACTGCTCAAGTGTCGGCTCCAAACAATCGACTGGAAAGTGAAACTATAGCCATTTCCAAGGAAGATTACAATCCTTTGATAGCTTCTACTGCACCATCTCATGCTTCCACTGCTACTCTTGCTCAGACATCAGGTATTGGTTCCACCTGCTTCCTCTCCACCTCATCTCCATGGGTCATTAACTCTGGAGCAACTGATCACATGACAGGTACTTCAACTAACTTCACCCAATTTAACCCTTTACCTTCATCCTTTCGGTTTGTTACTCTTACTAAAGGTGCTACATCCCAGGTATCTGGGGTTGGCACAGTTAACCCAACACGACAACTTCTCCTTTCTTCTGTTTTACATGTTCCTCAATTTTTGTTTAACCTTATGTTTGTGAGTAAACTTACTAAATCACTAAACTATTCTATTACACACGCACACACATGCACACACAGATGTATAGTTGCGTGCATATATAAATAAATATTTACATAATATTTTTACGTACAAATATGAAGACATGTTGGGTTCAAGTTGTGCTGGGTTGCTCAATGTCTCAACCCAAAGTCAAGCCATGGTTCATATTTTATCCTAATCTAATCTCCAATCTGGCCCTACCTGACCTGATTTTTTGGGTTGGGTTCAGGTTGGGTTTGGGCTACCTCGGCCAAAGTTTCATCCCTAATTCCATTTACTGGTATCCAATAAAAGAAACACAAACAACAAAGCAATGCAATAAATTGACTTGTAGCATGAATATTAAATCACACAACGTAGTTTGCATGTTGATCTAATTGCAATGTGTTATATTTTCTAACAATATCTGTTAATGATTTATATTAGGAAAGTGTCCAAATAAGTGGATGTATATTTAACATTGGAAAATTAAAATATGGATTTCGCATGACAAAGACATCTTATACTCATGAAAAATAAAAATATCGTGTCTAAAATCGGTACTTTGCAAATATGAATTGTCGAACCATCATAGATATTAAAAGAGAGATGTTAAAACAGAATAAAATAGTAATAACTTGATATAGTGTAGCATAAAGTCATAACTGACTGCTAGAGAATGATGCTTTTTATTTTTTTTAATGAATGCTTTTTTTTTTTTTGATGAATGAGAATGATGCTTTTTATTGAATATCCAAACTTGACATGAGATACATATTTTATAAATGAGTATTTTAGTCTATGGTCCTTTTTTTAAATCTTAATTAGTATCCATGAGTGGATATTGTTTTCCAACTTGCAGTCACAGGATCGGGCTAGGAAACTTCGAGAAGACCTGGCTGTTGAGGAACATCGTGGGCAAGAACTCAGTAGAATTCTTAAAGAAATACTTCCAGATCCTAAGGTGCCAAACATTCATAAATCACGACCAAGGAGAAGAGTAAGCTTTGATATTCTTGTATACTGAACCAGTTATCTTTTCCAGACAAGCCTTGTAAGATACTTCCCAGTACACTTTGGGAAAGCATACGATCCATTTGACCATCCAACCAACCCTTTTTCCCAATGTTTCAAATATCATGTTGATTAAATGTGAGTATCATCTGCTAAGTAGCATTATTTTGGGTGGTGAAAACATTTGGCCAAAGTGAAGTATATTTATCTGATAGTTTTACTTTTGGTCATCACATTCTTGAATAAATTGAAAGCTATTGGGTTTATCTTATATTATATGTGCATCTTCAGAGACCAGGAATATCTGACTTAGCTATCATGGTTTCTCTTGGCTCCTAGTATGAGTCTGACATGCTTCCCTTCAATCATGAATTACTCACAGAATAGCATCGAGCGTCGAAAGATTTCAAAGCGTCTCACTGAAGAAGCCATGAATTATTTTGATGAGTGTGTATCAATATCAACATTTGATAGTTCTGATTTCTCGTCACCAGAAGACCCACCGCCTGTTGTCACTTCTTCAGTTAGTGATGGTAGATTTTTTGCATGTGGAAGTCCAAGTGCCTCAACCACCTATTGTTCCGATGTTCATCTCAATCACAAGAAGGTACCTATCGCTTAAGTAACTGGTGTTTATTATTCTGTCCTAAACAATCTCAGAAAATGGTGAACTCTTTGGTTATTTATATGATCCTCTGTTTTACGTTCTATTCAAGTTTGAGTTATTTAAATTAGAACTATTATAAATATGCATTTGTTTGTAACAGAAAACAGGTAAAAGAAAAATGGGGATGTGTCCCTTGAGGGTCTTCCTGTAAACAATTCTTCTTTTATTTGTAGAAACATGATGTCAAAGCATTCATCTTCCACCAAAATCGTTCAATAACTTTTTCCCCAATATCTGTGTAGTTTTAAGGTCTCATTGTCAGCAATTCTCCTGTTAATTTTTGAATCATAATGCCAGAGAACTTATCTACCACCCATAATAGATATACTCCCCCCCCCCCCCCCATTGAAGAAATTCAATTTGTAAAATGAGAGTTATGGGAAATAGAATAAGTTATTAGCTTTCAATCTATATGATATACAATCTGTATAGATACAGGTAAGTTCACAGAAATTTTCGTACAGTTTGAAACTTCAGGCAAGCTTGTTGGAAGATTTTTCATTCCATATTTCAAAACCATGACCCCAAATTAAAGAGGACAACTCTATTGCTCTTCTATTAATCTTGAAATATATGCTTGCAGGAATCAGCAAATCAAGTTGAATGTACCCCCAGTCATGAGGTATCTGTTTTAACAGCTGGCAGCAGTTCTGAGGAGCCAAGAAATGATCAAGGGAGTTTAGCAGGTATCAGAGAACAAATGGGAACTTTCCGGTTCTCATTTGCTCATGAACCAACAGAAACTCTTGGTCTTCACCATGACATAGGAAATTATGTTAAGAAGTTTGAGAAAGAAATCCACAGAGATACTGGGGAATGTCAGATTGCAAGATCAAGCAGCTATGATGCAGATGACTATAAGTTGCAGGTTTCAGCTGAGAGCTTGTTGTTTGATAAAGTGATTTTTAAGAACAGAATAGAGTCTGGAAGTCTGCTTCTCTGCTTTGGTGGTATAGAAATTTAAATCCACGTGTTTACTTCTACTCATGTAAATCTAAAGGTTGTGGGAAATTTGCTACATGCATGTGAACTTGTTGAGTTGTAAGATTGGGTGGCTTGCGTGTATGTCCGTTATTCCCTTCTATTAAGTAAAAGGAATTAAATTTAAGAGGGGTTTTGTATGCTAATTAGTATACCATACAGCTATCTAATATTTAATTCAAGCTGAAGATAAACTACAAAAATATTAGACTGATTTGAAATGTCTTTTTTTCATTTGAAATTTTGTATTCTTGAATTTGAGGGGTGTTCGACATGTATGATTTTGTTTTTGCAGCATCAGCAAAAATACATTAATTTTGCTGATGAAGCAGATTTTTATGTTCGAAAAAATGAAACCAATCATGTTGCTGAATATCCCTTAGGCTACATTTGATTGGGGTGTAAATGTGAATTGACATAAACTTCCATTGTCGGTTTGCATTTACACGCATTTGTTTCTCATGTAAAAGTGGACTAGTGTAAAATTTCACGCCCAGTTCACTTTTTCAGCTGTTTGTTTGGGATGTAAAGCTTACATTGAAAATCAATGTAAACAACTTTTTGGTTTGACCTTTTCATCTTAAATTGATATAAATGATACATCGATTTTATCGACGTAAATATATATTGATTCTCACTTCAAAAATGTCTAATACCCCAAAAACTTTTAAACTGATGGACTTTTACACAATGAATTTTTCTTCGACTGACTTTTACATGGTGTGGTGGATTTTTCCACCGCATTCCCAATACAGCCTTAGTGTAGAGAGTAGTCTTTGTGATGATATTTGTATATAACCATAAACTTAAAACCCTGACAACGGGCTGCCAATGATCCAGGCCATATCTACCAAAAAAAAGTCATATTTATAGGTGTTAGAGAAACCTCGGTAAGACATGGCGAATCCTATAGTTATAGCAGTTTATACCAAGTTAGATGATTTGATTCATGTTGGAGGGAGATTCGGTTTTAATGAGAGTGGCCAAATAGCACGAGTCATCCCTCATTTTTATGCAATTTTCAGTTCTCAACAACTTTTTTGCAACATTGCTATGAATTGGTTTCGTAAAGCGATCACCGATAAGTTCCATTTTACCTTTTTTATTATTATTTTTCAACAATTCATAGCTATGAAGAATAGAAGGATGGATCCCATGATCAAATATACTCTCTAACATCTAGAGTCACTTCTATAAGGCAAAAATTTGCTACAATGGATTAAAAATTTTGCATTCTAAATGCAAGGCCTATGTCACCAGCTATGTAAGAACCATTTCAGGTTGAAGCTACCCTAAATATTCCTACTCATAAGGGTCTAGTTGAAGTGTCTATGACCAAAAAATAAAGGTTGAAGAGAAAAACAAGACAACAAGATGAGGAGTTGTATTGTGTTAAAGCAGTGAAATCTCATTCAAGCCTTTGAAGGAAGTGCCTGAAGATGTGTTACGATTGCTCAAGGAACAATTTTGACCAGAATATAATGATGCCACTTAGAAAGTTCAAAGTATTGGAAATGCAAAGAGAGTATCTGAGAATAATTTTAAGAGTTGTATCATGATACACTTTGGATGGTCATAGATACAATGGAAAAATTAAGATTTGCATGGATATGCTAGGAAAATCTCAAATAAATCCTAATAAAATATTAATAACACCAAATATGAAATTTAAATGACTAAGCTATATGCACATAAGAAATCTATACTTTAATAGTTTTGAAGTGTGAACTATGGGGATACACTTGGTAAATGTTGAAAAATGATGGAAGTATATCTCAATTCTAAATAAATCAAAATATAATTTTTTGATGGATAAAAAATAAAAATAATTTCTGTCGATATTTATAGTACATAATTTAGATGATTAACTTTTTAATATTTATTGACATATATCCACTAAGAAGAGAAATTGTAGAAGTTATGGATCAAAATACAAGTAACTAGAGTATGAGGTAGTGGTAGGTTTGTTGTGTACCAATCTATAGCCTAGGGGTTCAAATCTTCTTATAGTTTTATACCCAAAACAATATAGGTTATAATAATTAGGATAATTTAATGGCATATGAAAGTTTGAATTAGAAAAATTTCCTTAACCATAGGAGTTAATGAGAAAGCAATTTTAGGAGTTAAATATGGAAATTAATGAGAGAAAATGTGAGTATAGAGAATGCATTAAAGATTGAAATTCAGCTTGATAGATTGTCTACACAGCTGATATTCTTTAGGCTCAGTATAGAGAATGCATTGAATTTGAAAAGTTTCCTTAAGCATAGGAGTTAATGAAAGAATAATTTTAGGAGTTAAATAAAGAAATTAATGACAAAATTGTGAAGATAGAGAATGCACTAAAAAAATTGTAATTCAGTTTGGTACACTATTTACTCAGCTGATGCATTGCTCTTTGACTCTGTTTCCGAATGAGTGCAAATACAAATATGTTCAATGCAAATGCAAATATAAGGATTAGAAATACAAATATGGACCATAAACATGGTTTTGCACTGAACATATTTGTATTTGCACTCTTCCTAAACAGAGCCTTATAACAGCAAAAATAAAAAAGAAGCTGATACATTGTCCATATAGGTGAATGGAGTTTTGGCCATTCCACCTGTATCGTGTGCCAGTAACTTGAAAATTATATACATTTTAGCTGATATATATCGATACTTTGATACTTGTTGGTATCTCTAAGACCTAGTTTATTCGTTTTTCAAGAACCTACTTTCTCGGATAAGTACATTTACCCATGTTGTTTTTTGTTTAATTTATCCGGATAAATGTATTTTGTGGGGGCATTTTTTACCATTTTATTTTGTTTTTCATTTACCCTTTATTTGGGAAGCTCAACTTACTGGTATGAGAAGGGTATCACTTATCCCGGGAAAATCAATATTGTCATGGACCCACATGTTTATGAAATAAGAGCATGGATTTATCTTGAAAAACAAGAAAAGTAGTTGGTAAACGTTTTTTTTATGTTGTTTGACAGCTAGATGATATTAAATACCATTAGACACCACATAAGTTGAACAGTAAATAAACACATTGGTGTTAAGGAAAACATTAAAATGAAACTTTTTTCAACAATTGGTTCTCTGACAAATTGAGACAAACATTTATTTAATAAACATTTTACAATGAACTAGTGCTATTTTTCAAATAAACGGCAACAAAACCAAACACTATCTTAATTAACCCAACCAAATAAGAATATGGTTTGATAAAGCCGAAATGCTTATGTGGCACTCGTAGTGGTGAAATGGCTCCATAGCACCATGATATTTAATACCCCCTAGTGCTTTTGAGATGATCATTTTACATTTTTTACAAAACAATATTGTAGGATTGACCTTCCAAAATTGCATCTTCTACTGGTTTGGTTAATTGGCCTTAGTGCACCCTAATTTGTCCCTACCTTGAAGTCTTACCAGTAAAAAGCCATGAACACACACACAAATCCTTTAACTTTTGGCATTTTTTATATGAGAACAATTTTTTTCCCTTTTTTTTGTTCATAGGGTTTTACACAACGGGGCAGCCTTCCCCCTAGAGGTGTAAATTGGATCGTGTCGCCTGTGACCCGGTATGACCTGACACGAACTTGGACCGGCCCAGCATGACGGCCCGTGAGCCATGTCAGGCCCAGCATGATCATGTGGGTCGTGTTGGGCCTGGGGTTTTAGGTCCATGGGCCGACATGGCACAACTAAGCGAGCCATGCTGCCCGCGACCCGTGGGCCAGCACAACCCATATATATTATTTATATATATTATATATATTATATAAATTATAATTATATAATAATATATACTATATAATATATTAATAAAATACATAACTTATTAAATTTTATTATACTAATTTATTTAATTATTGTCTATATAAGCAATTGTATACACAAAATTCATATAAAATTAAAATTTTAAAATTTTTGTCAAATTTATTTTTTTAAATAAATAGCTTTGGCCCGATGCACAGTTCGACCTGGCCTAAGGCTTGGTCGTGGGCCGTGTCGACCCCCAAATTTTTCATTAGGGAAGGTGGCATAACTCGTAACGGCCCGCGGGCCAGCACGACATGACCTACACTTTGCACAAACCGCCTGCAAGTCGTGCCATGCCAACCCGGCATGACCCACTTTACACCTCTACTTCCCTCAACCAATGCCCCTAACCTTGGTGTAAGCGGGATTTGATCCCAAGCCTCTACTACAACCAGTAAGAGCAATGGCGTAATTAGGAATTTATTTTCTAGTGGGATCATATACAACTTAGAAAATGCCACCACTTAGAGAGGGAAAACACAATTCATGGCGTTGTCTTTAATTGCTATGTAATGACCAAAATACCCTTTATTCTTTCATTCCTTTCGCATTTCAAAATGTTGAAAATTACTATTTATTTGTTTTTTTAGCATTTTTAACCACCCAATTCATAATTCAATCAGTCTAAAAGTCAATTAATCTATTAGTCCAAATTGACCCCAGTCTAATTTTTTAAAATAGGCTGAAATAATGCATATTTAATGATTTTTATGAACTTATGGACCCCACTGAAATACATGTAGCTCTACGATAAACAAAAGACTAACCAACCAATCAATTGGCACCTTGCGAGAACTTATGGGCTCCACCCTAATTGGATGAATGTGTTAGGCAAAATGTTCTCATTGCCCACATTATTCCACTTATGCCCCGTTTATTTTTTTGGGTAAATTACTTATATGGGTAAGTGCATTTATTCATATTCTTTTATTTTTTAGGTAAATAAAATAATAAATATTTTAACCAAAAAAAATTATTATCAAAATGAGCATTTTTGTCCTATCCAAATGTTGGCAAATTTTCCCAAGATGGAAAAGTTAATTTACCCACCTAGGAGATGGGGGTAAATGATATCTAGGAAAATAAACTTTCTCTGATCCCCACATAAATCTAATAAAAGAATATAGGTTTCTTGGTCAACAGGATTCACAATTCCATTGACCAACTTTCCCCCTCTCAAAATCCCCAAAACTAACACCCCCTTAGGAGTATTGTGGGACAAACACTGTACATTCATGTGAACGTTAACAAATGTGGTGTTACTCATGTATTTGTTTTACCTTTCATCTCATGAGGCTCTCCTTACCATGCATCTTCATATGTATCCGAGACTAGGGGTGATAAAAAAAAAAACCAAAAAATCAAATCAACCAAAACTGAATTGAAAAATCGGTTAACCGAACCAACTGGTATATATATATATTCTATATTTTATATATATTTATGTTTATTATATATATATTTTTATATATTATAAATTAATAAATATGCATTATATATAAATATATATTTATAATTTTTATTATATTTTTTATATATATTTTATAATATATATTGTAAAAATTAAAAAACCAAAAAATCAACGAACCGAACTGAAGGTTAATCGAACCAGTCAACTGGTTAACCGACTGACTTTGATTCAATTTTGATTACCAGTTTTCCAAAATCTGATAGTACTGGTTCTATTCAAAAAAACACCCCATGGTTCGATTAACTAAACCGTGAGCACCCCTATCAGAGATCAAGGTTAAATCAGTCCGACTTGGTTCAAATGCTAGAGATGAGAAAACTGATCACTGCTCACCAACTATAAGAGAACAATTCCCCAGTCACTAGAACAAGAGAACTCATCCCTAGTCACTAGAAAATGCTGACCACATGAGAACAATTCCTCGGCCACTAGAGAACGTTGGCGACAGGGTTTTAAAGCAGTGTTAATTTCTTTGTTCTTTTTAAATCCATACGTGATAATAGGGGTGCTCATAAGAAAATGAAAAATTGAATTGAACCAAAAAACAGAACCGGTTGATTCGATATTTTTGAAAAACCGAAGGACCAGTTTAGTTTTTGGTTAGCCTAGAAAAAATCGATGATTAATTGAACCGACTGGTATATATATTTATATGTATATATTATACACATTTAATATATGTGGCATATTATCTATATATTATATATAAATATATGTATTATTTATTTATAAATATATTATATATTTATTTATAATATATATTATAAATATAAAAAACCAAATAATTGAAGAATCGAACCAATCAAAAATCAAAACCAATCAACCGGTTAACTGATGGTATCAGTTCGGTTTCAGTCAGACAAAGATAAAAACCAGTAGAACCGGTTCGATTTCCTGAAGCTGAACCATGAACACCCCTACGTGATAACGATTACAAGAGATCTAATATTTATTTACCAGAGAGCGTTGGAGATGTTTTTGGGGTCGAACAGAAAATCCTGGATCCCCTAATAACAACACTTGAATACTAGTTGCAAAAGAGAAGAAAGAAGTAGTGTTTGGTTTTCAGATTGTTCTGGAAACCAACCCAATTAAGTAACAATGCTCATATAGTTTTCAATTAGAAAAATGTTAATTTTTTACATACACCCGAAGTTTTATTAAAATGAAAGCTCTAATTCAATCACTAAGCTACCATATTTTAGAAAATAAGAGAGAAATTGGGGCTGGGTGAACAATTTCATCGAGCACGTAGGTGAGAAATAACCATGCCATGCTTAATTGGGTCCATTTGGTATAGATTAAACTCCTTATCATCATTCATCTATAGACTATAATTAACATAATATATTCACACATGACACAAATTTATTTAAAAAATAAAAAATAAATAAAAACACACACAAAAAAAAAAGACTTTGCCTTTTGATGAAGTCATGTTTTTAAAAAATATATGGGTGTTTGTCAATATATGATTTTGTTTTCCAAAATCAAACACAACTAGTTGATTTGGCTGGTTGAACCATTTGAACCGTCACCAGTTAGGATTATGGGTTCAGTTCTGTTTAAATCCGTCAGTTAGTCAAAAACCGTTGATTTGGTCAAAATTATTTGCCCCAGTTGGTTCAACCGTCCATCCAGTCACTGGGTCGCAGGTTGCACACTCAGTGCATGCAAGCTTTCGTAAGTCATAACTGTGCATTCTGATGTTTGATTGGGGTGATCTTTTTTTTTTTTAATTTTGGGTAACTTTTTGAAATCTATACATTCCTAGGCGCCTAACGAAAAAATCCCTTTTTTTGGCATCAAATCATAAATTTTAATATTTTTTATAAATAAAAAAATTAAATATAAAATAATACATATAATATACATAAAACATAATTATATATTATTTATTGATAATATACATATGGTAATTCTTTTTGTTTTAAAAAAATCAAATTATATAAACAACTGTGAATAGCAATCCAAAACGGTTGATAGAACATTTTTGCATCAAGCCAACCAACATTAAAGAACAGCATTAATACACAAGGAAAATGTGTAATACAAATCAGACTATCTGCAGAGGTGGAGAAGGAGTGTAGATAGTAGCCATTCATAGGAGGATTGCAATGCAAAGCTTTTGTCACTATACAAATTAAGATCTGTTTGTCAGTTGACAACTTGTCACTTGTATCAATCAAGCAAGGCTAGTTTTTAAACAACAGAAAAAAGAAAACCGGATTTTTATTGGTCCATTTATGCCAAACTAGGCACCTAGGCTCTAGCAATCCAGATTCCAGACCCGTGATGGGTATTTTAACTGTCAGTGAATGCTCCACCATGTAATGTTATGTCAACCAAAATCTTTATCATTTGATGGCTGGGTCCCATCAAACGTCTCTCTCCATTTAAACCCTGTAAAACAAGAAAGCTGAAGGAACATCAGATGCCTTGGATGGGTCAAGACACCTGGCGCCAATCAGATGGCTAATTTCATCCCTTTTTGACGGTTATGATTACTTGGTCAGGTTGAATTCCATGGTAAAACTTGCATGCTTGCCACGTGGCTAAACCATTAACAGTTTCTCTCTTTTTTCAATTTATTCTCTCCATCTGCACTGCATTCCCTACCTCAGTTTAATTGTGGATTACAAAGAACTAATTATACATGTTAATTAACTTATCTGTAATTATTACATTTTTATAAGTTAAATATTGGTATTATATACTATAGAAAGATATAGAAATTGAGAATTTATCAAAAGAATTATAGAAATTAGAAATTGATGGAGAGAGAAAGAGAGATGGGTAGAGAGAGAAAAGTTTAAGATTAACAAACAAGGGAGGCCAGTAGAGAAGAGGGACTGAGAACCCCATCGCAAGCATGTCCAAAGCCTCTAAACCATAAGCGACCAAGTGTTGCTCTGTTAATGAACTCAGGGTTAATAATTAACTCTTTCAAGCCTCAACCCAGGGTTAAGCCCTCCTTAATCGTCAATATAAAGTTTAACTCTCTTCTCTCACTCTCTCTCTCTCTCTCTCCTCTCTTTTTTTCTGGTTTTTGGTAAACCACAAGTTAGGCAACCAAAAAGAGCAAAGATACCAAAAACAGATAACCTCCCCCTCTTTATTTAACACCCCACACAGAGAGAACCTTATTTCAGTTAAAAAGCAACAGAACCCAAATGAAGAGGTCACCTTCTTCTTCGTGCTCATCCTCAGCTTCATCAACCCAGCCTCCTCCTGCTCCTCCTATCGAGCGAGCTAAAAGCAAGACCAGACACCTTCGGAAGAATGTACAGAAACCTCAGTATTCTAACTGCTCAGGCAGGAGAAGCTCCATTTACAGAGGAGTCACCAGGTACACTAATAATTCCCACAAAAATGGCTTCTTTTTCATTATCTCCGATTGATTTCTGGCTTCTTTTCATCTGGGTTTCCGCTAAATGTCTCTGCATGTTGTTTGTTTCTCAATGTTCATCAGACACAGATGGACTGGGAGGTATGAAGCCCATCTCTGGGACAAGAACTCCTGGAATCCGATTCAAAACAAGAAAGGAAGACAAGGTGAGAGAGAAAGCAGACCGCGATCTTCTTTAATAATTGTTTTCTCTTTCTGTCTTCTTTTTTCTTTTTAATCTTTGATCTCTGATGACATTATTTTTATTTCTGTGATCTCTGCAATTCCAACGCTCTGCTTCCGTTTTTGTCGCTGCGTAGTTTATTTGGGTAAGTTTATTCCTACAGCCTGAGCTCTCTCTTCCTTTTCCTCAGTCCTCAGTCCTCACTGAGAGGGCTTTCTTTTCTAACATGTACCCCATTGGCGCATGTTAGCATGCTCCTCCATTTCTCCCTCTCTGTTTTGAAATGCATGGTGGTTGAACCAATGCAGGAGCTTACGATGATGAAGAAGCTGCTGCTCATACCTACGATCTCGCTGCGCTTAAGTATTGGGGACCTGATACAATCTTGAATTTTCCGGTATTTCTCCATTCTTTTATAGAATCATCTCTTTAAATTATCTAATTTTCCAATTTTTATGTCTGTTTTACCTTAATTTTTTCTGGGTTTAATGCAGTTGAAGACATACGCAGAAGAGCTTGAAGCAATGCAGAGTGTCTCAAAGGAAGAATATTTAGCTAGTCTGAGGCGAAGAAGCAGTGGCTTTGCCAGAGGAGTTTCTAAATATAGAGGTGTTGCTAGGTAAAATCTTCGAATAGTAGTTTAAAATAATAAGATTTCTGGATTTTCCGGCTACCGGTTTCTGACACATCGCCGTGTTCACAGGCACCATCATAACGGACGGTGGGAAGCAAGGATCGGCCGCGTTTTCGGGAACAAATATCTCTACTTGGGAACTTACAGTAATCTCTCTCTCTCTCTCTCTCTCTCTCTCTCTCTCTCTCTCTGGGGAGTTGGGGGTGATGTCTGCGTTGAGTGTCAGAACGGGCCGGAATATGCGTTACTTTTCCGGCGGAGAACATATTTGTCGTGTAGTGGGATCTGGGATGGTTCCGGCGGAGATCATGTGACTGGGGCATTGCGGGGTGCACGTGCACATGCAAACGTGCTCCGAACCATGGTTACCAATTACATGCAACTGTGGCGGAGAACGTTCTGGATCCAGTGGGGGCACATGCTCGTATGAGCTGGATATAAGGATAACCAAAAATTGATCGGACGGCCGAGATTTTTGTAGGGTGAGGGTCCGTCAATCTGTGGGCCTACATTTCGACGCTGGGTCCCTGACTCCCTGTTCTAGTGGTCAACAAAATTAAGAAACTACAAACTAGTATTACGATTTCTCAGTGTCAGAACCTCTACGGGGAACTGGATACTCAGCCAATAGCTGTGGTGTATTGTGATAGGCCTAGTACTACGAGTAGAACTGTAGACGAATCAAACTTGAGTTACTAGGGCTGCCAGGGCCCCACGCTCGCTTGCTCGGGCCTGGGGAATGGGGAATTTCCGACCATTATTATGTTTCTGTCAGACGGGGTTATTATGGCACATCACATAGGCAGTACAAGGTGTGGGCCCCTAGGAAGATTCCAATCTACCAGCATTCCTTGCCTCACTCATCCTACTAACCAAAATCAGATTTGAAGGGGAAATTTTTTCTCTCGTGTCGTTTTTCTCTCTGTTTCAGACTCTCAGGATGATCTTGACTGTACAATCAGTGAGCCCCACAGAGGGCCCCACTACCTGACAAAGCACAAGCTTGGAATGGATAATTTCAACATTTCCATTTGTATAATACTTTCTCTTCCCTGAAGGCCTGAACCAGCCCAGATGGAGATGGGTGGCTTTTTAACGCTGGCCATACAAAAAACAATGGTTATCCAACTGTATTGGCTCTGGACTTCTGGTGGATCTTCTTAGTGGGCCCCACGGATCTGAACACTGTGGGCTGTAATCTTCACCAGGTTGGCCCAATTTAAAACGGACCAGCCCCCGAGCTGTCCATACTTGGACTATTTACTTCACGGACGCACAACACACCACTCTCGTCAACTTCCAGTTGGAAATTCATTCAGTGTAGCTCGTAATCTCTTTGACCTTAGACCATAGAAACTATGGCTGTGTTTGGTTTGAAAAAAAAGGGAAATCTGGGCCAAAGTCCAGTCATGTGCGCGACTGTGCGTCTGCGTGCTTGGAGGCCCATAAAATTGGGCCAAATAAGATGGGTCAATTGCATCCGGTTCATCCTACCCATCCGGGTCGGTTTCAAAGAATGTGGACGCAAAAGCTCCGTTTGTGTAAAAGCAGAAGAGTGCAAATGGGCTGAGTTGAATCCTAGAAGGAAAGTGCTGTAAATTTTGTATCAGTTTTTTAGGTGTAAAGTTTGCACTGTCAATTGAAGCAACTTAATGAACTGCAAAATTCGTATCCGGTTCAGATTGGCATAGCAAACAAACGGTGCCTAACGGTATGCTTTGTTGTAAAATAGGTACGGAAGAGGAAGCAGCGGCAGCATACGACATTGCAGCCATAGAGTACAGAGGGTTGAACGCGGTGACCAACTTTGATCTCAGCCACTACATAAGATACCCCCAACAAATGCAGCAACAGCAGCAGCAGCAAGAAGTGATCACGTACTTTGCTGAGCCACAAAAGGGAGCCTCACCTCAGATCCCCATGCCGGAGTGGACCATCTCGGCCGGTCATCAACATCATCAGCCCACGACGGTGGACCCCATGGAAGAAAACGAGTGGAGCCTGTGCATGGATTCGCGTCTGAACCCATTGCCAGTTCCCGAAATTGCCCTCGAAAAGCCGAGCGAATTACCGGATTTGTTCACAGGCTGTGGGTTTGAGGACAACATAGACCTTCTATTTGAGGGTGGTTCGAAGGAGAACGGGATGAATTTGGATGGCATTTTGGAGAATAGGGAAGGAATGGAGGGCGAATGGACGTCGGGAGTGGAAGAGGAAGGAGAGGGAGAGGGGTGTGGGTTGTCTTGCTCAGCAACCTCGGTTGCTTACTCATATCCTATTAAAATTTATTCATGATATGGGGAGTCTGTGGAGTGTGGGTGGTGGTTGGGGAGAGGGATTGGGATCTGTGCTTGTGATTGTGTCTGTTAATGTGAGGATTGTGGTTTGTTAATAAGCGTGAAAATGCTCAATAGGATCTTAGGGTTTTCTTCTGATTGTGTTCAATTTTTAAAGGAGATGATGGTGGAATTCTAGGTCAATTTACATTAAAATATACAGAGTCAGGTTTAATTTTTTATGCTGACAGTCAGATTTAATTTGCATTGCTTTGTGTTTGAATCTGTGTGTAAGAGAGAGAGAGAGAGAGAGAGAGAGAGAGAGAGAGAGAGAGAGAGTTTGGGCCCTGTTTTGACAACACTGGTTTCTGTTTGTTTGGAATGCATATCTAAACCAAATACAAAGTTTGCAGCCAGTCCAGTTTTGCATACATTTGATTGTAATTGTCATTTGCTTGTATTCTTATACAAAATGTATACTTTTTGTCTGATTTGCTTGTATTCTTATACAAAATGTATACTTTTTGTCTGATTTGCACTCATTGATAGCATCTCAAAAACTAATGCAAAATTTGTACTACTTTCTTCCAGGCTTCTATCTCAATTTTCCCTCATATAAAATGGGGATTACATCATCTTGCTTCTTCCTTCACTCCCAATAAATAATCCTCCTATTACCTTATGATTCTTTTTCATAGGTGCAGATCACATGATTTTACTTCTTACAAACAAAAACAAATAAGACAAAGTAATTAAATCCTATAATTTACACTCAGCCTATGCATTCTCATGAATTTAAGCTAATGCAAATGTCATTTGCACTACAAATAAACAGAGCCTAATGGAAAAGTTGTATTAAGATTGGTCCATTTAGAGTTGGGTCTATGGGTGCTTAAAAAAAAAAGAGGATCAATGTACAATTAAGGGGTGTTTAACAATGTGAATGTTGCTTATTTTCACTTGTTTTCAAAATTTCCACATAGCAAAAGCAAAAACAAAAACATGTTCTCTAACCTTGTTTTTTGTTTTGAGAAGGGAAAACACAAAGAGGTTGATCAAGTTTCGTGTATTTGGTTCGAATTCAACTACTTGCAAGCTACTTGAGCAGCTTGACTCAAGCCGATTATAAATAAATTATTATTAAAATTTATAAATAAATTAATAATAAGTATATTAAAAATACTAAACATAAAAATATATTAAAAATTATAGATAAATTAATAATATATATGTATGTGTGTATTAACATCAAAAAACCAATGTTTATTTATATTACAAGTACAAATATATTAAAAAATAGTATTTTATTATAAGCTTGTTTAGGCTTATGATCCACTTGAATTGGGTATTGCGAAGCTTGAACTCAACTTGACCAACTACTCGACTCAACTCAAATTCAGCTACTTCAACCTGAATAGCTCGTGAGTGGCTCGGCTCACTTACACCCCTTACCCAAACCAATGAAGTTACACATAGGTTATTTAGACTATGCATGCATGCATGGATCTGATAAGTGGAATTCTTCTTTTCACCAACACCACCCTCAAGTTAAGCATGGGAAGACCATGTTCACCTTGAACTAGAGATCTTTTGAGTGGCTAGCAGAGAATCCTTTTGCATGATATTTTCAAGTTGATCATGTATGAAAGTGAACATCAAATTCAATATAATATGCTTGCATGAAGTAGTGGAAGATGGGGTTCATAAACAAGTGAATGGCCTCTATATTATGGTTCCAGATGAAGTTCTTTCAACAAGGAGTGTAGCCATAAGAGATCAGAAGCAGCAATTGCAAATTGCAATACTTCACTTTCCAAATTCAATTCTTGATCTAGACACCATATAAGACCACAAGGCTATGTTTGGTTTGAAGGAGAAACGTAGGGAAAGAAAGGAAAAGGTAGGGAAAATTCTACAAACCTTGTATAGACTTCACTACCTTTCCCTACTTTTTCTTTCAAACCAAACATGGCTTAAGAGATTGTATGTTTGAGATAGCGGAGGATCTATTTACGCTGTGTTTGGTTTGAAGGAAAAAAATACCTTTCCCTTTCCCTTCCTTTTCCTTCAAACCAAACATAGCCTTAATGAATGAACAATATGAGGATATCAGTTGTTACATGAATTGATAGGCTTTATTAAGAGAGAATGCAATCCTGGGCATAGTGATGTCCATCTTCATTTTTAAAAGGATGAATGCTGGTAGCAATGGAACTGCATAGTAGCTTTGCATCCTCTAATTTGGCACGTTTAAGCAGATCACCAATATATTTTTGTTGAAGTAGATAAGCCCGAGGGAAGATATTGATGCTTCAATCCCAGGAAAATATGATAATGGACCTAGGTATATGCATTGCAAAGTGATGGCCCAATAAAGCAATGAGTGTTTCACATTTATCATTTGTTTTTGGGGCCCTAATAATAATAAGATTATCAACATAGACAACTAAGAAAATAAGTGGGCGGAGTGTCTAATAAATAAGGATGAATCAACTACATAGTTGGTAAACACTCGTTGTAGTAATAATGGTCCTAATTTATAGAACCAAGCTCATGGAAATAAAAGGTTGATTTGGCTCGGTCTAAACTGAGCTTCGAGTCAAGTTCAAGCCTAATAAAACTCAGTTTGTGAGGTTTGCGAGTTGAAAGCGATAGAACTTATATATATAATTCTTAAATATTTTTATTTAAATAAAAAATAATTTCTTATATGTATGATTTTTATTTTTTATAGGAAGCTTGGGTCGCATTCGAACACAAGCTGAACTGAGCTCGAAAATATGAACTTTAGAGCTGAGTTGAATTTGAGCTCAAATCTCTAATTCGAACTTGAATTCGAGCTTAATAAAATTTTGGCGAACCAAACTCAAATAACTAGATATTCAGTTTGACTTGAGCTCGAATCCACCCTTTATTTAAGCCCATAGAAGGACTTCTTTTAAATGGAAAATATGAGGGGGGTTATTTTTGTCTATTAACCCGAGTGGATGGGTTATAAAAATTGCTTAAACAAGTTCCCTAAGTAAGAAGGCGTTTTGAATATTGCCAAAGTAGCCAATTTGTAGAAATAGCTATACTAATAAAGATAAACCGTATAGTGCTTGGTTTGACTACGAGACTAAGTCTCAAAGTAGTCCCTCTCATAGATTGACCTTTTGCAACCAATTAATCTATCGATCCATCCAGGCTACGTTTAAAGATAGGCCCACTTGCAACCAATGATATTAGATCTAGGTTTGGGAGGAATAAAACCCATGTATTGTTGCGAGCTTTTAACCTCAAAATTTACTCCGATGAAGGGCGGCCATAATAAAATTTATTAATTTAGAAATAAAAATTTATTGCAAGCTTTTGTCTGCAAATCATCAATGACTATTTGGTTCATTAGTAGACAATCTCACCCTTTTTGATTTAATGACTCGCAAGCATGTTTGATATCATCAAAACACATTTGGATCTCAACCAACAACTTTGATCAGTGGGGTGCATCAAATATTGATGATAGTGACAAAATTTGTATGGAAAGAGTCCTTGTAGTAGTGGGTTTGGCATTGTTGTGATAGTGGTTTTAGAAGAGAAGCGAGTTGTCTTCTTCTTTGGCTCTTAGGGCAAACAAAAGAGAAGGATTCTAGGACTTGGGGAGCAATTTGAATGCTAGGGGTTTAGCGGGCGATCAGCTAACCAACCTCATAAGTTAAAGATTCACCGTTTGTCAGAGCTCCTCAGATTCTCAACAGATTTAAGTGTTGGTCGCAAGTATGTCCATCCTACCTGAAAATGATGCCGAAAAGTACGGACAGACCTAATGCAGGTTTCTGAATTCCCTCTAAATCTATAAACATTCAAAAGGTCAAAAGCCCATACTATGTAATATGCACTCGTACCCATCCCTGAATTGATATCAATTACGAATTGACACCTACCCCAACTGTACTTTGGATTTATGAGTTCTGACCCATGACATGCCCTGAATCATATTGAGGAAGGACATGAAGGCAAATTTTTACGGTGGTGTACGGTGGACAAGGGCTTGAGCCGCTAGGCAATTTCTCATATATTTCATTGTATCTTCTGAAGGAAGTTATCATTTTGCATCTTGAGCGGCAATAAAAGAGAGAGTATGAGAGTATGTGAGCAACAAGTGAAAGAGGGAGCTTTTAAGTGTATTGGGAGCTAGAGTTCTTTAATGTGCTTTGTTTTGTGTTTTTTCTTGTTTGTTTTCTCTACTTGCCGATCATTTATAGTTCCTAACTTTGTTCATTCAATGACATTGGTGATCATTGGATTGTCTTCCATTTTTCGTTATTCTTGCATCTAAATGATTTGGTGAGGCAATTTAAGTGGTTAGTTAGTAGCAAGTAGATTTGTTCATGGGCCGGGTAGCCCGACAGGCTGGCCTGGCCTGGTCCGTTATAAGTCAGACTTGTTCATAATTTTAGGCCCATGGGCTCAGGCTCGGGCCTAAAGCATTGGGCCCGACTTTTTTCCTGTTGAGTTCAGGCTTTCTCAAAAAAGCCCAGCCCAAGCCCAAGCCCACCATGATACTATATATTAAATAATAAAAATATATTTTATTTAATAAAAAATATATACACAATATTTTTTCTTTGTTGTCTTCTATTTTTTTTTTCCAAGTAATAGTGAGATGCTTATTATTTTTGAGTTTTGAAGGTTTTTAATATAAACAAAACATTTTTTTATTTAATAAAAATAAAAATCTATTTTCAAATTTCAGACCGGGCTCGGATTTGGACTCAAGACCTAGGCCCGATGGTCAGGCCAGACTTGAACTCAGGCCTGAGTATATTCTATAGATACATATATGGTCTAATAACAAATGGTCAGTTGGCGTTAGATTGCTTTTGTTGCAAAGTTAAAGGAATATTAGTCTTGGCTGCCCCACACAATTAGGATTGGTTTATGGTGGCAAGTGTTAGTCAATAGGAAGATTGCGGGAAGTAATATTTAAGGGCAATTGATTGGAAAAAGGAACCCAAATTTCCTACTCACTTTCTCTACCCACATCCGACCTACGTTACACTACAACCCTACATCTCACAATACAAGATGGCGATATGTGGCTGCATTCACGGTGGGTAGAAAATCCCGTTGGAAAAAGAGGCAAGCTTTTTACCATCAAACTGGTAACGTTGATGATGTACTATATGAGACAACTGTTAACATTCCAGCTGGTCTATGCTAATGATGTTACTAATCACAAGCTTCAACTTAGTTGCAACTCAGCCCATTATATTTCATCTGGGCTTTACCTTTCCCCTTGTATGATTTGAGTCCATTACATTATTTGTTGGGCATTGAAGCCCAGTGTAGTGCATCTTGGGCCCATCTCTCCCAAGTCCCAACCCACGTATCTACAAAACCTAATGATCAACAATGATTCAACATCAAGATTTTCGAGGCTAAGAATTGTGCCACAGCAAGGGCTGCCTCGTCTTGTTTCTCTATCACAACTGGTCTCATACTCTCACTCGCTCAGTTGCCACTGAGGGCCCATTTGTTTTTGGTATTTTAAGAGGGGGAAATTCTATTGACCAAGATACTTATATTCTTTTTTCAGATTTATGTAGGGTTTATAGAAAAATTATTTTCTCTGAGTATTACTTATGCAAGTAAGTGATATCCATCTCTCGGATGGGTAAATAATTTTCCCACCTTGGAGAGGGGAGGGGGGAACCAGGGAGGGAAGTTTCCAACACTTGATGGAACAAAATTGTCCCTTTTAATAATGGATTTTTATAGCTAAATGGTCATTGTTTTATTTACCATGGAAATAAATAAAAAAAAACATGATAAATGTTTCCTAAGGAATATTTACCCAGATAAATAATTTACCTAGATAAGTAACTTCCCAAAAAAGCCAAAAAGGCTTAAATACTAATGGTGCAAATAATTATCTATCTCTATTAACAAGTTTCCCAATTTACGATACCCCTCTTTGATCATTGTACCAGTTTTTGTAAAACAATTTTTTCACTATCTGAAGTCCACTAGCACTCATGGCATTCAACTTCAAAACATGCAGCTCATTCGAACTTTCGCTGCCTTCTCAGATGAATAGACACTATTCTGCCTATTTTATGTTATAAATATTCTCACCACAACAATGACAGATCTAATTTGGGTTCAAATGCTGCTCACCAAACAAGGGGTCAATTAGACCTGTTCATGGTAACCTATTGTGCTTAACTTTACACTGTTTCGAGTTCGGGTTTTCAGTTGGGTCATTCAAATTTTGACAAAACCTGAACCCGAACCCGTCCCATGAACAGGTCCAGGAATCATGCCACCTAGCCCTCCTATGTTCTACTACTATGACACCTTCCTTATAACTAATCTCGATGCTCATATTAAACACATTGAGCTAGATTACCATTTTGTTACCATTTTGTTAGATACTATTCTGCTAACATATTTCTTCAAGTTCTATTACCATGATCACAAGATCAAACTGATCATCAACATATACAATACCTCTTCTAGATCCGCACTTTATTTCGGGACTAGACAAACTTATGGTATCTTCAACCCTTTGTTGGATGAAAATGGGGTTAAGTTGGTGTTAGAGATAAACACACACATGACCAACCCACATTACCATAAATAATTTATACCACCTTATATTCAAATTTCAAATCCCTATAACAATATCATTATCATGTACGGTTCAAAATTATATATACAATACACAAAAACAACGAGAGAGATAGATTAATTACTGCACAAACGACTCTCTGAGTTGTTTTATCAATGTTTCTGAAAGCTGCAAGCTTATATTGTCTGTAAAACAGGTTGCATGATTCAATGGCTCAAGTTTCTGTTTGATGGGTTTTCATCAAAACAATAGTTTTTACCTTTCTAGACCAATACTAGCAACTTATCGTCGATCTGAATGGTTGGACCAATTGACCCATCATCCAGAGGCAATGGTGGGTTAATTTTCCCCAAAACTTAGTACGATTGTAAAAATCTATTGACTTGGTAAAAAATCATGCATCAACCCAACCCAAATAGTAAAACTAATGAACCATTCGAACCATTCATGGGTCACACTCACCAATCACTCTCTTAGTTGGTTGGGTTAAGATGCATCAAAGTGCTTTGTTATAATTGAGCAAATAATGATGAATAAAAAATGGTGATCAATTGGAATTTATAACATGTTTGGATGCAAAAAATGACACGTTTCAAATGCAACGTGGCAAGATAAGAATCACACAATCAGTTGTCACATTATGAATCAGAAATAATTCATGTGTAAGCACAATTGATAAAGCAATGTGTCAGCTTATGCAGGGATTGTTACAAGTTGGGATAAGGCTTGGATGATGAACAACTGGTTTTTCTGAGTCATGCATGGATTTTAAATGAATTCAATGCCTATAATAAAAGCCAAACTCTTCATTTAGGTACAGTTTTGCAGATGAGATGCAGGATTGGAAGATTAATTATCTATAATAAACTCCAACTTCTATAGTGATTTTGATGAACTATACTATAAACAAATAAGAACAGTGGGTGTATATATCCCCCTACCCCAAAACAGCTATATAGTCCACCCATTCAAAGAAATACAGAAGTGAGACCTCACTAGTTATGAAAGCCATACATAAATAAACAAAGCCCACTACTTTCTGTTAACTAAAACCCTTCTATATAGGTTCTGGGATTTAGACTGGTAGGAGTCATATAACAAGGCTCCAAGTCCAAGTTGCAGAAATCCATGTTCCATTGCCCATCTTTGAAAGTTTGAATATTGGAAAAACAAGCAGCTGTTGAAGAGGATGATTTTGTTTTTCTTGTTTTGGGAGTTGGGTATTACAGAGCTGAAGTAGTATATTCAGCATTTCAACTGTGTATTCAAATTCAAAGATTCTTATTTTTTAAGTTGAAAGTTCAACTGTGGCAAGCAGAGATGAATGGTGGATATAACCATTAAGCTTGAATCAATTAGATCTTCTTCATAGAAACATATTTTATGGTGTAATGAATACACACAAGGCTACAAGTGATGAATTTAGTAGGGATATATTTTGCAAACAAAAATTTGACAAACACTGCCTTGGTAATCACCTTGAATTTGAATCTAATTAGTGTGTATTAATTTAGAGTGTCATGGACCATCTCCCTTTCCTCCGTTCTCCATCCCTGACATCTCGAAGGATGGGCACATGAAACTGTCAATACTGTAGCTGGTCAAATGGTATCCTTAATTAGGCCAATTGGACGGTTGAAGTATTGAATCTGGGGTTTCCGAGGACTAGTCTTCTTGAAAAAGTAAATCGAGATAGACCCAAGATTCTTCCACGAGGAAAAGCTCATGTGGCAGCCCAAACGAGATCCATTTGATCGTACATCCTTTCTTTCCATACTAACTAAGGTCCATTTGGATAAGCTTAGTATTTGTGCTTTTAAGTCCCAAAAGCACAAAGTCATAATTTTGTGCTTTGTGTTTTTGGTCTAAGGGTGTTTTAGCTATAGATGATTATGTTCTCAAAAAGCAACTCTTACTAAACACTAAAGTCGTTGTTTGGTTTAATTTGTTTTCCACAGTCCACACTAATAGTCCATTATCATGGTTTCAAATTTAGCAAACAAATTCACACTAGAATAGAACAAATAGAAACATAGTTAGGATCCGTTTGGTTTGTGGCTAGAATCGGAATTGGAATGGTCTATTCCTTTCACCTGTTTGGTCTAGAAAGGTGCCGAAATAGACTAGAATGGGTTATCATTCCCAAGAAAAGGGGAGGAAATGGCCATTCCCTCAAATGGGGGATGCTATTCCACCAGGCATAGGAAACGGATTCTGCTTTCACCCAACCAATGGTTGGAATGGGAATGAATCATTCTAATTCCGATTTCAGACCCCTATTTTCGCAAACCAAATGGACTCTTAGTTGTATTTGGAACAAATAAAAGTTTTCTCTTTGCCCATTACAGAAAATTTGGCACCTTGGTCACTCTTACAGAAAAAAAAGAAATGCAATTGTCCATAGCTGATGAGTGATTGGTGCAGTGGAAAGTTAGCTTACCCAGCTAATTTCAGCTGGATTAGCTATACTTAGGCCAAGTTTAGAGGTACCAATTAAGAAAGCAAGGAGGGACAAATAAATAGACAAACACTGCCTTATTAATCATCTTGAATTTGAAATTCAAAGTGTATTAATTTGGAATATAATAGACCATCTCCCTTTCGCCCTTCTCCACCCCTAAAATCTCGAAGGATGGTCAAATGGTATCCATACTTAGGCCAATTGGACAGTTGAACAAAGGGCTTTCCGAGGACTGGTTTTCTTGAAAATGTAAATCTAGATGACCCAAGATTCTTCCACGATGAAGCTCATGTGGCAGCCCAAACAGGATCCAGTTTGAGATCATACATCCTCCCTCTTTTCATGCTAATTAAGGTTGCATTTGGATAAATTTCAGCATTTCTGTTTTAAAATCCTTTCTAAGTATAAAGTCCCAAATTTAGGCTTTGTGTTTTAGGGTTTAAAGGTGTTTTCGCCTTTAAGTATTATGTTTTCGAAAGCAATTCTTACCAAAACCATTTTTTCGCTTAATTTTGTTTTCCACATTCTAAAGCTAAAAAGCAAAAGCTTATTCAAAGAGAGCATAACTGCATAAATTTCTTTTTCTTTCTCTCTCTCTCTCTCTCTCTCTCTCTCTTTTTAACTCCAAGTAGCAAAAGAAAGTTTTTTTCTTAAAAAAAAATTAAGTTTTCAAGAAATGGAGTTTCATTCAAGATCAAAATTAAGTCAGGCCATGACTTTTCTTTCTAGATGCATTAATATTTTCTCCTGATTTTTTTCTCAACATTTTTGTCATAGTGAACCAGTGGAGAGGGCAGAAGCCAACCGGGTTCAAACATTGACTATATGCTATTATTATGGTTTTAAATTTAGTAAATAATTTCACATTATAGATATTTACATAAGAAAAAAAAGGAAAAAATAGAAGGAAAAAATGGAAATTAAACATATATACTTAGCTGTTTTTAGAACAAACAGAAAGCATTGCCTTTTTTCCATTCATTTAAGAAGCAACCAAATTGATAAAAAAGAAAAATATTTGATTTCAGAGGAGGTGGAAAGGTGTCCAAAAGACAAAATTCAGTACCTTAATCACTACTACAGAAAAAAGAGATGTATTTCCCCATAAGCTGATGAGTGATTGGTGCAGTGGAAAGCTAACTTACACAGCTAAATTCAGCTGGATTAGCTATACTTAGAGGTACTAATTGCAGATTTAAGAAAGCAAAGGAAGGACAAATCAATAAGCTTGGGGTTCAGTGTCACGTGCCCAGTCACATGAGAATTAAATTTTTAATATTTTCAGAGTCAGATGGAAATGTATTAGTCAAATCAGCATCACATGATCAGCGGCTTCCAAGCTCCAACCCCCATTAAACAAAACCAAATATGAATCCCTATTATTCTTCCTATTTCCTCCATTAATAAATTAAACCCCCGACCCCGACTGATGAAGGCTGTTCATACGACAACAAGATACATGATCACGCATGTGACTTACTTGCAATGGAGTCAGAGACCACCTTCCGATGAGCCCATCTCATGAATTCTTTATCTGGTCCATTGATCGTAATGAATCGGTCAATGTTTTTTTTATTCATTCTAATACAGAGGTTTTGACTGGCAGTCAAGTCTGCTTAAGTAGTAAACAATTCGGTTAATCCAACGGTTCAAACAAAGCTCTAGAGTCTAGGATACCTTAAAAAATTAAATAGGGCAACTAAGCAGTAACTACGTATAACGACAGACTTCACATTCCCTTAAAAGGAGCTCTGTTAGAGACCAACTTTCAATCTACTCCACCTTTTAACTGCTTCGATTTCATTTTCTTTTCTTCTGGCCGCCATGAAGATCAGTTCCAGAGCTTTGGCTGCTCTCTTAACTTTGGTTCTCTTCCACCTTCTCATGTGCTCTGTGTTATCTCTCCACCATGAAAGCAAGAGTCCAAGAGAAAGAATCCAATCGAGGAGATTGCTGTTGTCTGCAGCTTCAGTCTCTGTAAATCTAAAAAAGCTGAATGGAAAGAATAAAGAGCCCAAGAAAGCTGTGGAAACAAGCTTAAGAAGAGCACCACCCAGCGTTTCGAATCCAATCCAGAACAAGTAAGATCGTGGCAATCTTTGTTTATCTTAAACAATTATCTTGTCTTGCTTTTGATCTCAAACAAGGAGCTGAAACAAGGGAAAGAGATCTTACCAAGAAAGAGCAGTACATTCTCTTTCTTTATTTTTGTAGCTTCTATCTTTTTCCTTTCTCCTTCTGATATAGTTGGATCAGGTTAGATCTTGGAGTTATAGGTTCTTCTTTCTCACTTCCTATCCCCACTCTCTCTTTTTAATCCTTTTCTTTTACAAGCTCTAGTTTTCGTAGCATATCAGTAGAGGAAATCCGAAAGAGGTGTGTACTTACAGAGTTCTGTACAAATTATCAGAATACAAATTACTTTCTTCTGAAAAATGGGGCAATTCTCATTTTTTTAATAATTTTTTTGGTAGTGAAATTCTTGTTAATTAATCAAAAATAGCATTCCTTTATTGCATCACAAAAAACTTTGAAAAGCTTTCTTCTCCTATATCTTTCGACTTTATTATTATTATTATTATTATTATTATTATTATTATTATTATTATTATTATTATTATTATTATTATTATTATTATTATTATTATTAAAGACAAGGATGATAATGAGAAAAGGCTCCCTACAAGTCTACAACCAAATCAGATAGTGGCGTGCTTTCCCTACACAACCCAACTACCATGTATTTTCCCACTATGATGGATGATGTGGACAATCTCTGCGGGTCCACATCAGCCTTGTGCCCCACCCCTCTTAGGCTATATTTGGTTTGATCAACAGCAATTAAAATAGAGGGGAAGCTCTAAAGAAATTTGGGCATTTGTTTTTGAAGAAAGAAATGGACTGTCGACAATTTAATTTCAACCTTAAGCACATCTGGGGTCAAACTAACCCTATGAGCACAAGCCATTTTGCCCATGCATGATTGATTCTTTGATTGTTAATTCATTCCCTGTTATCTCATCTAGATCCAATTGCTACATGCCAACACTTTAGCCATGAAGAATGGCATCAGTAAAGTAATTATAGTCTATACTTGTCTCTCATTTATGTCCTGGCTTGCAGTGGCTTTACGCTTGACATGTTTCAGGGAAGATTCATGCTACAAACCTTGTAATAAGTTATTTTACCCGAAGAAAAAAAGAAAGAAAACAACAGAGAAAAGTTGTGAATTTGAATTTTTTTTTACAGAATAGGACCCTTTTTTTGGTAGAACAGAATATGACCCTTTGGTCAAATGGTTATCATGGTCCTAAAGATTGTACGACTTGGTTTGATACGTGGCATTGATCCAGTACCAAGGGTAATACTGTCAGGTTTGATGCCTTCCTACTGTCTTAAGCTTTGGATGTGTTGGTCAAATACTTGACTTGGTTCCTAGTTAAAAGCTATCATTTTGATTAGAAGTACTGAGGGTATGTAGTACTCCATGAATGTAAGATAATAAGAAGATGGTACGTCAAAGATTCCTGGCCTTCTCGATATGTTGCATAACATAAATATAGCCAAAAAAATCTTCCAGGTGGCAAATTAGTTTTGAGTTTTACAGGAGTTTCTAATATCTCTCCACTTCACAAAATCCTCTTTAGGGTGTGTTTTGTAGTGTGGCTGAGAATTTGGGTGATATGTTCTCAGCCACACCACAGGTATGGTTAGTTGATAACACACCACGCCATAGCAGATTATGAGGGTGTTTGGTTCCATTTAGATTTATTCAGTAAATATTTATTGGTGGTGCCACGTATGTGTCATCTCAACATTTTTTTCTCTCTTGCTCTCCTGCATGCATCGAAAATGTAAAAAGTGAATTTTGGTTTTTGTGCATGACAGCCGTTTGTGGAAGTTATTTTTTAAAACTTCCACACAAACAGTCATGCATATCTTTATTGTTATAATGATGTGACACCTAGTTGTCATAAGTGATTGCAATTATTACATTTTTCGGTTTTACCAACAAATAAATTACAAACTTTTATTCAATAAGCATAAAGGGAATCAAACACATACTATGCATTCTCTACTGTGGTCAAAATTTGGTAGCCTGAATCACACTGCACCCACATAGGCATTCTGTAGGGTGTGGTGTAGTTCAGGCCACACCCTGTATTTTGATTCCATTTATCTCATATATGTATATGCAATGTGAGGTAATTCATATCGTCAATCAAAAGCAATATTTTATTTTTGGCATTTTTAAGAAAAATGCAAGTTAATAATATGAATTAATTTAACATGTGCTATGACTACTATGAAATAATAAAAACATAGAATATGAATTAAAATTTTTATTATTAAAAAATAAAAATAATATAAAAATGTAAAACACATATATAAGAGAACTATTGCTAATGATAAATAATTACTAAAAAATTAATCTAGAAATACGTAAACATGTAAAAAGTGAAATTTAAAAAGATAAATATTATTAATTACATACAACGGCATTGGAGATCATCTGCTACAATGGTAAAAAAAACTTAGGGCTTCTCATATATGTGTGATGTATCACAAAGGAGGATGGGACTATAATCTCTATAGTGTGGTCTGAACCATGAGTTATAAGCATGGATGATATTAAGGAGGCCGGATCTCCTGTTTACACAAACTCTGCCCATATTTACCGCAGCCACACATAAGAATATCTCATTCTCTGCATAGTATTATGCAAGGAGAGATGTTTCCAATTCACGGGGGGTCGTATATTGTAGGTAGACGTGGACAAAATTCTCATAGGCAGGAGACCCGAATTCGATATTAAGACCATGGTATGGTCAAAACTACGAAATATTATGTTTTAAACCACATCACACCACGACCAAATGCATCAAAAGTGGTATGGTGTGGTGTAGTGTGGTTTAGAATCCAATCTCTCTCATGGGTCGACAACACTACCGAATGCCACCTTAATCTATAGCACTTTGGACTTTGGATTTGCTACAAACTAGACTATGTAACCCAAAGAGTGAACACGCTATTGAAGGATACTGCTGGATCTTGTATATATAAAAAAAGGATGACTGATGTATTCACCATTGATTCAGTGTTGTAGCTCAGTGTATATGTCTTGTTTGTAACAGATCTCACCAATTCGGATATACTCCCTACTCAGTACACCCACACGCATATCTCAGCGTGCATTGGGTGTCACGGGGAGATGTTCCCAATGTACGTGTGTGTTGTGAGGTGCACTCTGTGGGTAGCTCATAAAGGGTCATTTTTGACAAATCCGTTAGACAATGAACAAAATAATAAAAGCATTCTTATATTACACTACTCAAGTTTGAAAAAGATGACTTTAATAAAGTTAATTAAATAAATTATTTCAAGATATATGATGGTATAAAGTTAATTAAGTAAATTAAATAAATTACACTTATTATGATAATTAAGTAAATTAACCTATTATGTAAATTAGGCAATTAAATATGCAAATTAAATTAATTAAAGAAACTAAGTTAATTAAGTAAAATCTAAACAACTAAATTAAGCCAATTAAGCAAGATTTTAAAACCGACCTAAAAATGACTCCACTTTGGCCACTGGTTTTTGGGTCAATGGTTAGATCTTCTTGTCTAAATAGATGGGCCTATAGCAATTTAAAATTTAAAGATGAAAAAACTGCCAAAAAATTGTTGTTCAAGTAAAACGGATTAACGACTTGACACCCAGGTTAGTGAGTCACTGACCAATTCAACAATTTTTTGCCAAAGAACAGTTTAGGGTAGAAAATAGAACTTGTCTACTAACAGATTTTCAGGCCAGGCAGTCTGACCGTCCATGCCAACGATAGATTTGAAAACCGAAAGTGGTTTGAGTCATTTAACCATTCACATCAACAATTTACTAACCAATTCAATGCTTTTTTTTTTTTTGAAAATTCCAGGGCAAGTATAAAATAGAACTGGACAGCTGACTAATTCTTGGATCGAATGGTTAAACCACCTGGATCAATGATGACTTTAAAACCATGCAATTAGTTGAATTGATTAAGTAAATTAATCAAAGTAAATAGTGCAATTAGAAAATTTTAGCTAATTAGGCCATGTTTGGGAATGCTTAAACATAAATGCTTATTTGGGTCATTAAACACTTATTGGTACTTAGGAAATAATCCCGAAATAAGTGCTTGTTTTAAAAATAAGGGCTTATTTTTAAGTCCAAATTTCAAGTTTTTTTAAGTGCTTATGCAGTAAGCACTTATTCAATTTTTTCTTCCAAAATTATCCCTAGTTGAATTTTAAAATACCACTTATAAAATTATCCCTAGTTGAATTTTGTAAAATGTACTTTTATTAAAGCATTTTTATGAAAGTCATTTATAAAAGCAATTTTATAAAAGTAGCTTTATGAAAGTGCTTTTAAGAAAGAACATTTATTAAAGAACTTTTATAAAAGTACTTTTATGAAAGCATTTTTACAAAAGTACTTTTACGAAAGTCCTTTTACAAAAGCACTTTTATGAAAGTACTTTTATGAAAGCACTTTATAAAAGTTTTATAAAAGTACTTTTGTAAAATATTTTCGTAAAAGTACTTTCATAAAAGTACTTTTACAAAAGTGCTTTTGTAAAAATGCTTTCATAAAAGTATTTTCTTAAAAGTGCTTTCGTAAAAGTGTTTTTATAAAAGTACTTTTATAAAAGTGTTTTTATAAAAATACTTTCATAAAAGTACTTTCTTAAAAGTTCCCTCAAATGGTATATTTTGAAAATTTGAAAGAAAATGAATGACAAAATAGTCACAAATGCTTATTAAGTGCTTATTAAAGAAAAAGACTATCGACGCCAAATATGAAATAAGAAAAGTTGGGTGCCAAACGCAAATAAGTGCTTATTTGAATAAACACTTGTTTTTAAACACTCCCTTAAACTAATAAGTAAAAATCAACTAAGTGAACTAACTAATTGATTAAGTAAATTAAGATAAGTAAATAAAGTAATTAAAGTAATTAAGTGAATTAGTTTAATTAAGCAAATTGAGTTACTAAGTTAATTGCGTTAATTTAGTAAATTAACTTATTGTTATCTTACTATTAGTTGAGCTAATTAAGTTAGTGTTTAAATAACAATTTACTTTTAATTGTTGTTAAACTTACTGTTAAATTAATTATTGACAATTTAATAACTCTAACTTTATAAATTTCTTTACTTCAAGATTAATAAAATTTATTTTTTAAATAATAGATTTTTTTACTCCAAAGTGGTTTTTCCAAATTTTAGGGTCAAAAGTGTCATATTCAAACTTGAGAGTCCTTATAAGCGTGTTTTTATTTATTCATTGTCTAATGGATTCATCAACAGCATTTCTAATGTCGTCTGTTTTTGCCTTAAAGTGGCCTTTCCATTATAGATTGAGGGAAAAAATGGTCATTTTAATTCTTTAAGGTCGAAAGTGGAATTTTTTGCAAAGCCCAAGGGTTGTCCGAACCAAAAATCCTATTAAAAACTAATGCATAAAAGCTAATATTAATTGTGAGAACGACAAATATAAGATGGGACCTATGTCGGACATGGATTGATAAAATTAATAAACCTCCTCATCTTCTTCTTCTTCTTCTTCTTCTTCTTCTTCTTTTATTATTATTATTATTATTATTATTATTATTATTATTATTATTATTATAAATCTACTTCGATTATATTGGAATGTAAATTCCACATCAGCCATGTTTGTTTGATCAATGGTGACTTCCAAGGTTGCCAAGGGCAGAGCCAGGGGTGGTAGAGGAAAGCCATGGCCCCTCCTATGCCTTGAAAATCCCCACAACACTCATTTAAATCTCACCTATATTTTAGCCCCTCTTATCCATGTTTTCTAGTTTTTGGCACCCCTCAAGAAAAAAAATCCTAGCTCTGCCCCTAAGGCTATATTTGGTTTGAAGGAAAATGTAGGGAAAGGAAGGGGGAAGGTAAGGAAACCTTTACAACCCTTGTATTAGTTTTTCCATCTTTCCCTTCCTTTTCTTTCAAACCAAACATAGCATAAAAGTTGTCACGTGGAAAATTCACACCATCTTTGTAATTGGAGAGAAGTAGAAACGACCTTGGAATTTTTCATGTGGCAACTTATTTTGGGTCACCAAACGATGGGTAATTTTTAGATCTGAAAATCATTATTCCATGCGTTCAAGATAAACTTTTTCTATGCACATATATTAAATCAAAGTCTGTTCAATTTGATAGAAAATAAGAAATAAGAAACAGAAAATTGGGGAAAAATTATTAACAAAATTTACAAAATATCTTAACAACTTTGTGTTTGTTTCTTGTTTTCTGTCAAACCAAACACAACCTAAAATTTTGATGCAGCCCAACATTACTCATGCAAAACTCCTCCAATACTGAATGAGGTACAGAACATATTTTTACTAACGTCTGCTTCATTTCTTGCCAAAAGCAGAATTTAGTACTGGTTAAAGCAAAAAGGAAAGAACAGTATGAAAGAAATGAAGTATGTCGTTTGGTTCAATCTAACAAAAATAAAAGAAAAGAAAATAGTATTCTCAAAATTCTTCTTCCCACACTCCATTTTATAGAAAATATTTGAGACCAAAAACCTTGCCACATGTACAAATTAAACTTACATTTATAAGTTTTACATAAAAAAAAATCAAAATTCCAATAAACTAATATTTTTTTTGGAATCAATTACCAGATGGTCCATCTGAGTTTGAACGTGTGCCTAACCCAGTGGATCTCCTCCTGTTTTTTTTTCAACAACAGATTAAAAACTTTTTTTCCTTAATGCTGTGTTTGGTTTTCATTCGAACCAAAAGCAGTCTCAGAATTCTTGCTACATAATTACAAAACTTAATGCCCTATTTTTTTGTATTAAGTAAAGTGTAAAAATAGAAAAAAAAAAAAAAAAAAAGAAAACAGAAGCATGTGCTACCAGGAAGCAAAGTCTCATCAATGAACCTTGATGAGAATGAGACCATGTGGGTGGGCCACAGGCACTTAACAAGAAGTACAGACATGCTTTCACATTGGTCTCTCCTGGAGATTTCAAAGTTAAAAATCAATCCTGATTTAAACAACTTATTTGCTTCTTATCTTAAAAATTACTATATAAATATAATATATGATCCCATGAGCCAAAAGCTTGCTTTACAGACATCTGCTTCCTGCAACTCACTGTTACCCCCATTATTATTTTTACTTTAAATTGTTAAAGATGATATAAATTAAATATAAATATAAATAATAGAATTATATACTATTTATTTATAAATAGAAAAGTGGGTCGGCTTCTGGGTTGATTTTTAAAACATTGCTATTAGGTGCATAATTTGGATGGATTGAGTTAAGTCTAAGTTGAAGTTTGGGCAAGGATTACTGTTCAGTTATCTGAATCTGATTAGACTTTAGCCTTGGGCAATTTGACACAATCCCATTATATGTATGCATGCATGTATGTAATAAGAGGATTCTTTAGAATAAAAAATTCTGTATATAATCTGAAATCATGGAAACCCAGCTTCATATTAGGAGCTTCTTCCCCATAAATTTATTGTACAAGTATGGGAGATATTCTTTGAATGCTATGTGAGCAGAGTTTTTTTTGCAGAAAATTCGGGTTCATGTATGAAAGCATCCAGGATAAATGCATGTATTCTATATCAATAATAATTAAAAGGCAAAACTTCTCTAGTTAAATGCTGAAACTTGCCTTGGCTTCACATCTTGGCCATAATAGTTAAATTAGAATCAATATTTTAATAACAACATGTAATGTCAAAGCCTGCACATGATAGCTATTAAAATATCAATTTCAATCTGTAAATCCAATCAATTTGAATGCATAGTAAAAGAATCTTTCAAAATCCAAATGCCTTTTAGTCCTTTTAGTCTTTTATTTTTACCTATACACGTGCTTTTTTGCTCGTATAGAACATGGTTCAGAAAACCACAGCATTGTTCTCGATATATACTTAGATACAATAAATATTAGTATCTGTTTGGTTTATAGTTGAAATCAAAATTAGAATCAGAATCAAAGTTTTTAGTAATCGGAATTGGAATGGTCCATCCCCATAATCTGTTTGGTTCAGGGAGGAATGGAAATAAGAATTAAAATCAGCAGGAATGAGATTTCATTTTCAAGAGAGAGGCTGAGAATGACCATTCCCTCAAATGGGGAAATGCCATTCCAGCAGGAATGAAAATGGGATTTCAATTCTGCCCAACCAAATAGTTAGAACTGAAATTGCTCATTCTAATTCTGATTCCAGACGCCTATTCCGACAAACCAAACGGGGCCTTAGTATTTCAGGTTTTGGTTATGGATAGGTCAAGATAAGACAGAACCCTATAAAAAAAAAAATCTAGAGAAAAATCTGGAGCATGTGTTCCAAACACCTAATACGTATGTCTCGATACTTTAAACCTTGATATATAATAATATTAAAAATTTAAAATCAATTAACTTTAATATGCTAAGAAATATGAACATTTTATCAAAAAAAGTTAAAAAATGATTATATCTAAATTCAATTTGAAGTCAACAAGTTGGGTTAGGGTTAATGTTCGAGATTCAACACTTCAAGCTAGATTAGGATTGACCTAGGCCTTCTTGCACACCTCTTCAAGACCCATAATTTTTTAATGGCTCCCATTTTGGGAGAGTGCCCATAATCATAGTTTTTAAAGCCTAACTGGTGATCGAACTGGTCAGGGGTCTGGTTATCGGTTTGAACAGTCCGACCATTTGATCTGAACGGCCGGCTAGGGGTGTTCACGAGTCAGGTTGGGTCGGTTTCTTGGGATTTTCCCAACCGACCCGACCTGGTCGGGTTAGCTAAGGTGAGAACTGAAACCGACCCACTAACAGGCCAAACCGACCTAGCCGGTTTGAGTCGGATCTGTTCAAATGGGAGCCATTAAATTATGGGTCTTGAGTCGGATATGCACCATTACAAATGGATCTGGTCCAATCCAGTCTAATGAATATTTTGGATTGTCCAGAGATTGTCCAATCTGTTCAAATTGGTGGAGAGCCCTAAACCGGTCCCCCTGAATCAGTTTAAAAAAAATAAAAAAAAAATAAAAAAGTAAAAAATCTATCGCCCAATACACCCCTACCGGCTTATCAAGTGATTAGATATTTTGAAGCTTGGGTGAAAGAATTTACAGAGGGCTTCAATGATGATTGATGAACATGTATGAGGCTCTTGGACCGTCCCCTGTTTATAAAGTTTTTTCTCGGGAAAAGAAGGGAAGCCTGGGCTTATTGGGAGAAAACATTACCTGCGACGAAGTCGTTGACCCCAGTGAAATTCAACTGATGTTGTTGAATTTATTACAAATACTGGCGTGTTTGCATTTTAGTGGATGTCTCTGAAATTAAGAGGATTATACGCTCCTTCCAAACCGTTCAACACAGTTGAACTCCGGTTCAGTTTTGCCTGCATGATATAAATCAAGAGGATTTCGCTTTTCTTGTTTTGGAGGTTATTCAACATTTCAACTGTTTATTCAAATTCAAAGATTCTTATCTTAAGTTGAAAGTTCAACTGCGGCAAGCAGAAATGAATGATGGATATAGCCATTAAGTTTGAATCAATTCTTCTTCATGGAAGCATATTTTATGGTACAATGAATACACACAAGGCTAAAGATTGAGCTTGGGGCTCTATAATGTTGCACCTTGAATTTGCAAACAATAATGCTATAATATAGCACCTCGTGTATTGGGGTTGCAACATTTATAGCCTAATTAAGGTGTTAAGGCATCAGCACTAGAAAACATTGGATATTAAAAATGTTTTTCAACTAGGGGTGTCAATTGGACTGGAATTGGTCCAATCTGGTCCAGTCCAATGTGAGTCCATTACAAATGGATCTGGTCCAATCCAGTCTAATGAATATTTTGGATTGTCCAGAGACTGTCCAATCTGTTGAAATTCCTGTTAATTTAGATTGTTTTCAACTAAAATCTGGTCCATTGACACTTATGTTCTTATCTTCTATTAATTGATTAGATATTGGCTCAATCCAATATAAATTCATTATGGATGGACCAAGTCCAATCCAATATGTCATATTGGTTTGTTCAATCCATCCAAATTTAGTATATCTTATTGGTCCGTCCAATTCATTCAAATGAATTTTGATTTGGACGGAGTCCAACCGAAAACTGATCCATTGACACCCCTACTTTCAACTCATCAAATTTTTGGCCAAAGAAGTGATGAATTTTCTAGGGATTGTGCTGTTTGGATGGGAGTTTTCCAATATGTGATCTTGTTTAAAAAATACGATTTTACTGATGTAACAGTTTGCTTTTGTTTTCAAAAACAAAATTTGACAAACACAGCCTTAGTTATCGCCTTCAATTTGAATTTAATTAAAGTGTATTAATTTGGAATGTCATCGACCATCTCCCTTTCCTCCCTTCCTCATCCCCAGTATATTGAAGGATGCATGGCGCATGAAACTGTCAATATAGCTGCTGGTCAAATGGTATCCTTGCGTCAATTGGACGAACTGGATGTGCTCCCCACAGACCGTGCCTCACAAAGACCTCACAGCAGGCACATCCCAGCGTGCACTGAAAATATCTCCATAAACAATGACATACAAGTACGGGAGACGTTTTCAATGCACGGCGAAATGTGCCTGTGGGGTCATTGTGAGGAGCAGATCCGGTCCCCAATTGAACTATTGAATCTGGGGTTTTCCAGGACTGATTTTCTTGAAAAAGTAAATCTAGATGACTCAAAATTCCTTCCACGAGGAAGCTCATGTGGCAGTCCAAACAGGATTCATTTAAGTTTTCAAGAAATGGGGTTTTAAGTAAGGACGCTCACGAATCGGTTAGTTTACTTTTGAAATCGAACCGAAGACGATCAATTAACCGGTTGATTGGTTTAGTTAATTGTAGGTTTTGTTTTTCGGTTTTTTAATTTTATATTTACATAAAATTATATAAAAATATATGTATGCCGGTTGGTTCGGTTAACCGCTGTTTTCTTATATTGGTTAATTGAAGCCGAACCAATACCTTTGGTTTTTTAGAAATACCGAATCAACCGGTTTGGTTTCAGTTGAATTTTCAGTTCAATTTGGTTTTGCTTGCTTACCCCTAATTAAGGTTTCATTTGGATAAGCGCCAGCATTTGTTCTTTTAAATCCCATAAGTACAAAGCCTCAGTTTTAGACTTTGTGTTTTGGGGTTTAAAAGTGTTTGGCTTTAAATTATTATGTTTTCGAAAGCAATTCTTACAAAAATCATTTTTTCGCTTAATTTTGTTTTCTACAGTATAAATCTTAAAAGCAAAAGCTCATTCAAACAGAGCATAACTGCATAAGTTAAATTATGTCTTTTTCTTTTTATCCCTCTCTCTCTCTCTCTCTTTAAATACATGATAAGTTTCAGTCAATAAAACACTCCAAGTAGCAAGAGAAAGCCTTTTTTCAAAGGTTTTTGTTTAAAAAAAATTTAAGTTTTGAACAAATGGGGTTTCAAGGTCAAAAGTCAGGTGAACCAGTGGAGAGAAGCAGCCAACCGGGTTCAAACATTGGCCATGTGATATTATTATGGTTTTAAATTTAGTAAATAATTCCACATTTTCAATGATTATGTAGAAAAAAAAAAAAAAAAAGAGAAAACAGGACGAAATGGAAAACATACTTAGCTGTTTTTGGAACAAATAAAAGCTTTATCTTTGTCTGTTAATTTAAGAAGCAACCAAATTGTTAAAAAAGAAAAATATTTCATTTCAAAGGAGGTGGAAACGTATCAAAAGACAAAATTTAGTACTCAGTGATTGATGCAGTGGAAAGCTAGCTTACCGAGCTCAATTCAGCTGGATTAGCTTATACTTTTGTTTATTATTTTTTTTATAAAACTAGGAGGTGCTAATGGGATAACACGAACCCAAAAATCACAAAAGCTTATAAAACAAAACAATGAGAGCAAGGGCCCACAGCCTTAAACAATCCAGTCCAACTCTTCTTGATTAGCCTCTCTACACACAGGCCTATGCATATATTGAACACCACCCTCCAATCTAGCCTTTAGATCTTAGAGGTACTTAATGTTGTGTAATTTGGTGCTCTTTGCTCGTTGACAGCTGAAACGTTGAACTGTATAGATCGTCTAGCTGAGCTGCAAAAGAAGAGATTAAAGTGTTTGGATTCCTTTATCTAAGGTAGGCACTTCGATGCTTAAGTTAGTGATGAGTTGTGAGAATTAGAAAGTTTGAGAGTAAGAGAGCTATTAGTGTTGAATCTTGTGTACCTTTTCCGTGATTGGGGATGCCTTTATATAGGCTAGCTGCTGCAAGGCTCACAAAGCGCATCTGAGATCTCTAGTTTGTTTGCTTCGAAGGAAGTTTTACGCCCAAATATGGACTCCGTGTAAGTAGGTAGTTTCTATCCAATCGTGTTCAAAGCGGGTGGGATGATAACTGACTCTTCTAATGTGGCGTTGTGATCATGGGGAAGTCGGAGATGATAACCCACTGAACGAGGAGGTCGTGCAGCACGTCAGGTAGGTCACTAGTTGATCTCAGGCCAGGTCAGCGGAAGCAGGTCACCTCTTACGCCAAGGTGATGCCAAGGTCATCAGGGTGGATGTGAGGTATCTGAGGTGCTCCCGAGGTCTACTTACGTGTTGTTGAGATGTCGTCTGACTGTTTTTAGATGCCACGCGTCATCACATCACTGGAGGGTCAAATCGTCCCTCATCGATTGCCCCCTACTCCCAAGTTGAGGTCTGTTCGGCGAAGGGAATAGCTTGTCGCAAAGCCTTTGTCTCGAAGTAAGTGGTTTATTTCCTTATAAGCTCGGTCTGATTCGCCCACCCGGCCTAGAGAGCGAGTTGCCGTGCATGCCAGAATTTTTTTTTTTTTTTTGTACCAACCCAATTTGCTCGCTTGAACTAGAAGAGCCTAAGGAATAAATGCGGCACTAGGCAAAACAGATCCATCTTGACCACCAGGTGCAAGGTGCAAATAGCGAACTCATCAACATGACGAGAGGCGTAGCAGGCACTCCGAGGACATCCATCAAGCCAGGAGTCAGAGACCACCTTCCGATGAGCCCTTCTCATGATTTCTTTATCTGGTCTATTGATCTTAAGGAATTCTTTACCTGGTCCACTTGAGCAGACGACAGTTAAGCCATGAAGACCAGTTCCAGAGCTTTCAACTGTTTCATTTTCTTTTCTTCTGGCCGCCATGAAGATCAGTTCCAGAGCTTTGGCTTCTCTCTTTAACTCTGGTTCTCTTCCACCTTCTCATGTGCTCTGTGTTATCTCTCCACCTGTGAAAGCAAGAGTCCAAGAGAAAGAATCCAATCAAGGAAATTGCTGTTGTCTGCAGCTTCAGTCTCTGTAAATCTAGAAAAGCTGAGTGGAAAGAATAAAGAGCCCAAGAAAGCTGTGGAAACAAGCTTAAGAAGAGCACCACCCAGCAGAATTTCGAATCCTATCCATAACAAGTAAGATTGTGGCAATCTTTGTTTATCTTCCTTAGTCCTCTTCTACATTCTCTTTCTTTATTTCTGTAGTTTCTTTCTTTTTCCTTCTGATACAGTTGGATCAGGTGTATGATCTTGGAGTTATAAGTTTTTCTTTCTCACTTCTTAACCCACTCTCTTTTTAATCCTTTTGTTTTACAATCTCTAATTTTGGCAGCATACCAGTAGAGGAAAATTTGGTAATTCTCATTCTTTTAATAAATTCTTCGGTAGCGAATTCTTGTTAATTAAGCAAAAATATAACCTATTTCAGATCATGGAGTTTTCATGTAACATTCTTATATTGTATCACAAAAAAACTCTGAGAAGCTTCTTCAGGCTCCCTACAAGTCTACAACAAAATCAAGTAGTGGAGAGATTCCTTACACAATCCTGCAGTTACCATGTATCTTCCACTATGATGGAGGATGTGGACAATTAAGTGTCGAATGTTTAATTTCAATCATATAACATTTACCCTAACTAAACAGAGAGATCTAGTCTAACCACGTGGTAAGGGCATTTCGGTCAGATTAACCCTGTTAGCCGATCATTAATAGAGTAACTTGTGAATCCATTTTGAGACCAAACCAATTTGCCCATGATTGATTATTCTTTGATTGTTATCTCATTTAGATCCGATTGCTTACAATGCCAACTCTCATGAGTGAAGTTATATATACAGTCTGAATTAAGCCCTGTTTGGCAAATCTTTTTGAAAGATCTAGTGGGCTTTTAGAAGCCCGGAAGATCAAAAACCGTCTTTTTTGTTTGGATAATAAAAGCCCATTAAACCAAAAGATCTAAAAGACCGTAAAAAGTCCAAAATGGTCTTTATCTGAAAAGCTACGACCGAAGCTTTTGGTCTATTCGGGCTTTTCACCTACATCTAGCAAAAGTTCGAACTCGACGAAACATCCTTCGTTCTCCAATTTCGAAAGTGACTGAGAGGAACTTTGCCCCAAGCGACTGAGAAGCATCGACACAAGTGGTTCTTCTCCTTTTAATTCCTTCAATCATCTATTTTTTTCATCGTTCCATGAATTTCCCCTTCTTCGACATTTTTTCTTGTAGGAGGCTAATTACCAGCTGTTCTTCACCGTGTTCAGGTATAATCAACTGTCATTGCTCTCTTTTTTAGGATTCCATTGACACATTAGACTCCAGGTAAGGATTTAACATTTGTTAGTGTTCTATCATCAACATTTTTTATGCCTATTTATGATGTAACTGTTTTCGGCCACGTACCAATGTTTTGTGGTGTAAAACTTTTTGGCTAAGTACCTTGTTATTTGACCCGATGGTGGCGTGCCTTAGTGATGAGCTACTTGGTGGTGAACTGCCTACGAACTGCTCGGTGGTGAATTGCCTACTGGCGAACTGCGCGGTGGAGAACTGCCTGGGGGCGAACTGCCTGGTGGTGAACTGCCCGGTGGCGAACTGTCTGGTGGCGAACTGCTTGGTGGCGAACTGCTTGGTGGCGAACTGCCTGGTGGTGAACTGCTTGGTGGCGAACTGCCTGGTGGTGAACTGCTTGGTGGTGAACTGTCTGGTGGCGAACTGCCTGGTGGCGAACTGCCTGGTGGCGAACTGCCCGGTGGCGAGCTGCTCGGTGGCGAACTGCTCGGTGGCGAACTGCCTAGTGGTGAACTGCCTGGTGGCGAACTGCTTGGTGGTGAACTGTCTGGTGGCGAACTGTCTGGTGGCGAACTGCTTGGTGGCGAACTGCCTGGTGGTGAACTGCCCGGTGGCGAACTGCTCGGTGGCGAGCTGCTCGGTGGTGAACTGCCTAGTGGCGAATTGCCTGGTGGTGAACTGCCTGGTGGCGAATTGCCTGGTGGTGAACTTCCTGGTGGTGAACTGCCCGGTGGCGAGCTGCTCGGTGGCGAACTGCCTGGTGGCGAACTGCCTGGTGGCGAATTGCCTAGTGGTGAACTGCCTGGTAGCGAACTGCCTTGTGGCAAACTGCTTGGTGGCGAACTGCCTACTAGGCGGCCGGTGACTTAGAGAATGCTGGAGCTCCCTGGTGCGGCGCAATCCAACTGCCCTCAGCATGAGGTGGTCTTCTTTCCTTTGTAGGCAGCGGGAGGTGAGGGACCTGCGAGAACTTCATCTTTTCCTCCTCTTTGTAGGTGGCGGGAGCTGAGGGACCGGCGAGAACTCCATCTTTTCCTCCTCTTTGTAGGTGGCGAGAGCTGAGAGACCTCCGAGAACTCCATCTTTTCCTCCTCTTTGTAGGTGGCGGGAGCTGAAGGACCTACGAGAACTGAATCAGAGGTCCCGGGGGTATTTTCCCAGCGGGGGCTCTCTGACGCTTAAGTTAGCACTCTTATTGTAGAGAGCTTTGAAGATAATATGAGAGAGCTAGAGAGCAGGGGTTACTTCCCTTTTTCCATCCCCCTCCCCTTTGGGGGGTGAGGTCTTTATATACCGGAGTCCTCGCGGGTTAGGTGGGTGAAAAGCCTCGAAACGGTAAGACTCGTCGCATCCTGTCAGAACCGGGGTATGGTGGTGAACTCCTCAAGGTCGTCAGGCTGGCGCTTGTGTCAGGCAGCCAGGTCGGCGCCTGGGCCGGGTTGTCAGGGGGGCACCTGCGTCAGTCGGCGAGTCAGTGTCTAGGCCAGGTCGTCAGGTCGGCGCCTGTGTCAGTCGGGGGGTCAATGTCTAGACCAGGTCGTCAAGCTGGTGCCTGTGTCAGTCGGCGGGTCAATGTCTAGACCAGGTCGTCAAGTTGGCGCCTGTGTCAGTCGGCGGGTCAGTGTCTAGGCTTTGGGAGTGGCGGACCAATGGTCTACTCTTTTCTAACTTTGCCCGTGCCGGAGAGGCGACCGGGTCTTAAGTAGTAATGTGGCCCGTAGGCTTTGGGAGTGACCAGTGGTCTATTCTTTTCTAACTTTGCCCGTGCCGGAGAGGTGACCGGGTCTTAAGTAGTAATGTGGCCCATAGGCTTTGGAGTGACTAGTGGTCTACTCTTTTTTTACTTTGCCCGTGCCGGAGAGGCGATCGGGTCTTAAGTAGTAATGTGGCCCGTAGGCTTTGGAGTGATTAGTGGTATACTCTTTTCTGACTTTGCCCGTGCCAGAGAGGCCACCGGGTCTTAAGTAGTAATGTGGCCCGTAGGCTTGGCCTGCATCAGCTTCGCAATGTCGGTCACCTACTCCTACAAGAAGCTACTAGGGGCTCGACCTTCGGGGGTAGCACTACTAACTTTAGGTTGTCAGGTCACATGGGAGCCTTGGAAGGCTCGACCGGTAAGGGCGCCTGTGTAGTCAGTTGGCCGCCAACTCCCCGGAAGCCACGAAGAGCTCATCTTTGTAGGGGGGACCATGCGGAGAGGACTGATGTGGCATTATTTGAATTGAAAGTAAGGTTGGTAGAGCTACTTAGTCTGTTAGCTCCCTACATAGTCTCTGAGCTCATAAAAAATGTAAACTATAAAGCGATAGCTTCAATTTCTAAAAATTGAGGACTTAGCTTTGGCAAAATGAGAACTTAGCTTTTGTAGGATGAGAACTTAGCTTTTTGTAGCATGTTCCCACAGATGGCACCAATTGATGTAACCGTTTTCGGCCACGTACGAATGTTTTGTGATGTAAATTTTTTTGGCTAAGTACCTCGTTATTTGACCCGGTGGTGGCGTGCCTTAGTGATGAGCTACTTGGTGGTGAACTGCCTACTGGCGAACTGCTTAGTGGTGAACTGCCTACTAGCGAACTGCTCGGTGGAGAACTGCCTGGTGGCGAACTGCCTAGTGGCGAACTGCTTGGTGGCGAACTGCCGGGTGGTGAACTGCCTGGTGGCGAACTGCCGAGTGGTGAACTACCCGGTGGCGAACTGCCCGGTGGCGAGCTGCTCAGTGGCGAACTGCCTGGTGGCGAACTGCCTGGTGGCGAACTACCTGGTGGCGAATTGCCTGGTGGCGAACTGCTTGGTGGCGAACTGCTCAGTGGCGAACTGCCTACTAGGCGGCCGATGACTTAGAGAATGCTGGAGCTCCCTGGTGTGGCGCAATCCGACTGTCCTCAGCATGAGGTGGTCTTCTTTCCTTTGTAGGCAGCGGGAGCTGAGGAACCTGTGAGAACTTCATCTTTTCCTCCTCTTTGTAGGTGGCGGGAGCTGAGGGACTTGCGAGAATTCCATCTTTTCCTCCTCTTTGTAGGTGGCGGGAGCTGAGGGACCTCCGAGAACTCCATCTTTTCCTCCTCTTTGTAGGCGGCGGGAACTGAAGGACCTGCGAGAACTGAATCAGAGGTCCCGGGGGTACTTCCCTTTTTTCATCCCCCTCCCCTTTGGGGGGTGAGGTCTTTATATACCGGAGTCCTCGCGGGTTAGGTGGGTGAAAAGCCTCCAAACGGTAAGACTCATTGCATCCTGTCAGAACCGGGGTACGGTGGTGAACTCCTCGAGGTCGTCAGGCTGGCGCTTGTGTCAGGCAGCCAGGTTGGCGCCTGGGTCGGGTTGTCAGGGGGGCGCCTGCGTCAGTCGGCGGGTCAGTGTCTAGGCCAGGTCGTCAGGTCGGCGCCTGTGTCAGTCGGCGGGTCAGTGTCTAGACCAGGTCGTTAAGCTGGCACCTGTGTCAGTCGGCGGGTCGGTGTCTAGGCTAGGTTTGTCGGTGGGCACCTTATGGGCGGCTTGGCCGGATCATGTGCTAGGCTGGTCCAGGTCGGCCAGGTCGCGTAGGCCGCACGCAGCTCGCGCAGGCCGTACGCAGTTCGCGCAGGCCGCGCGCTAGGCCGCGCGCGCGCCGCGCAGGTCGCGTGTGCCGCGCGTAGGTCGCACATGCGCGCATCAGGCCACGCGCAGGTCGCTCTAGGCCGGCCAGACTGGTGCCCAGGTGGGTCACCAACTTCGTAAGTTTATTGGCTGAGTGCTTTCGTAGTTGTCACGAGGTGCCACGTGTCACAATTTCAGCGGAGGGCCAAATCTGCCCTCATCAATTTACATTTCAAATTTCTGTGATCTGAATCATATATACATCTCAAAAAAGAAAAATATAAAATAAAAATAGTTGGCGTAGCAAATGATTCAGTCATATTAGAAACACTCGTTTGATGCGGTTTGGTGAACTATCTGTTAGAATAACATAACCTATTCCAGTTGCTCCTGTTATTGGATCGTATGAACTATTGCAAATACAGATTGCTGCCAAAGGATGTGAGGTGTCGTTCCCCGATATAGCAAAGTGTAATGCCTAACTGCATCTGAATACCTTCCTGATTTAAATGCTTCATTTCCTGCAGCCTTGCGCCTTAGTAGCTCACGCACAATATAAAACCTGCTTGTTCTTGCTTCTGAGGTAAATTAAGAGCTTCCTCAAGCTTTCCCAAATAAAAGTATGACTTCGAGATTAGGCGCCACCTCCACAGCCTCGCAGGAGAGATGGTTGAGCTGTTTATGTCACCAGAGGCTACTGGGTTAGAAGTTTTCTCTAGTTAATCAAGAGTCTGCTCACCAGTTGAATATCATCTTCATACTTTTGCATCCTCAATAGAGCCTTTGCTTTCATTTCAATTAATTTATCAGAGTGACGACTTATGGAAAGACCCTGGGAGATTAGTTCTAGTGCCCTTTCTGCATCCATCAGCCACTTGTACAACTTTCTGCAGACTATCAGTCACTTGTACAACTCAAGATAGCATTTTGCAGCTCTGAATTGAACCTTGAGATATTCAGGCTCTATTGCAATAGCTGTCATACAGTCCACAAGTGCCTCTCTCATCCTTCCAAGAGACATCCTTGTTGCAGCACGGTTGCTATAACACAGCATCATAGCCTCAAGGCATGCCATGGACTTCTCATTTGGAGAAATACAATTCACCCCTTCTGTGTAGCAATCCTCTGCTTCTCCTAGAATACCCTTTTCATAAGCTTGATTTCCTTTTAGTCTCCATTCTTCACATGATCTAAGAGTTTTCTCTGGTTCCTCATCCACTCCAGACATGTTCTGCCCTTTGTTTTGGCAAGTGGTTTAATCTCCCTGCCCAAAGTGCTTAAACTGCTGGGGTGGGGGTGGGGGGGAGTGTTCTGATGTTATATTTTTCTGCATTGTGGTCATCATATAGAACTTCCTTTTTAATGTTTTATCTTTTTTTTTCTTTTTTGCCGGGAAATAGTTTTTATTAATTGTGGAGAACGAATGCTAATTACAAATGGAAAGGGAATTGAAAAGTTAGAATAGCATATGCTACTTAACCCTAAATTGTTCTTAGAAGCATGATTTACATTGTTGTCCCCCAAAACACTTATCCCCTTTAGCCCCTTGCCTTGCTAGTGCATCAGTCATTACAGTTGCTTATGTGAATCCATATCCATGTTTCCCCTGTTTACTTTCATTTAGTAATGTATCAGTTGCACCAAATCATTTAGGATCTAAGTTTCACCTCCTGGTAATTCTTTGCACGTGACTTATTAACTTTAGTTTGGATGTTTATACATGTTTAACTTGGAAGCAGAGGTGACTGTTGTTATTGGTTTTGTTTGGTTATTTCAATCGTGATTTTTCTCTTTTTTATTTTTGGTGTGTATATTGCGATGGGTCCAAGTTCCATGTACCCACACCCAAATCCATGCAAAATCAGTATGTATCAGAAATAAGATCATTAAAAAAATTAAACAAATAAATTTGAATCCCTAATGATTTTTTTAGTGAAACAAGAACATTAATTGTTATTTTGTCAATGTGTAAATAGAGAGTACATTGTTATTAGGAAAATGCATGAGTAGGGTCCATTTTAATATTTTGTATAGCTAAATGTGTAAGTGAGACCCACAAGTAATATTTGTATATTTGAATGTATTATTAGGTCCCACACATAATATTTAATATGTTATGTAAGAAGAATCGATAAGCATGTTTGCCAAACGGTCTTCCAATCTTTTTAGCTTTTGAAAGATCTTTAAAAAAAATTGCAACCAAACGGTCTTTTGGCAAGCCTTTTTAAGAAAAAATACCCAAAGATCATTTGGAAACACATGTAGCTCAAGTTTAGACCTGTTCATGGGCCAGGTGGCCCGACGGGCTGGCCCGACCCCCGAACGGGCTTGAACAGGTATATAGGCCCGCGGGCTTAACCTCGGGCCAAAAAGCCCGGCCCGCAATAAATTCGAGCCGAGCTCGGGATTTGTCAAAACAGCCCAGCCCGACCTATAACTAAACCTAAAAACCCTAGTTGAATATCCCTCTTTTTTTCACCTCTTTCCCTTCTTTTTCCAACCAAATTCTTCTTCTCCACATCCTCTTTCCCTTCTTTATATTCTATTTTTAATATAAATAAATTTTGAATTTATATATTTTTTAATATAAATAAATTTTGATTTATATTGATTATTGAATAGGGAAATTTTCTAATTTTTTTTATTAGGTCGGGCTTCGGGCTTGGGCTTGGGCTTTGGGATTTTTATTAGGGTCTGGCTCGGGCCCAAGTTGTAGGCCCGTTGGTCGGGTCGGGCTCGGGCCCAAGTTGTAGGCTCGTTGATCGGACCGGACTCGGGCTCGGGCCTAACATATTTGTGTTAATGAAGAGTAAAAGTCCGGCCCAAGCCCAGCCCGACCCAGCCCATGAACAAGTCTAAGCACAACAAATAAGTGTTGAGCATTTAAATGAAAATACACCTTGGAAATGTCATGTGGGGGACCCACTAATGCATTCAAATGTGTATTTAGCACTTATGGGCCCCACCTACACATTGGCTTATTCCAATGTGCAAAGGTCTTCCGAGCTTGGATTTTGTACAATTTTCAGCTTTCTCAAGCTTTTTAGGGGGCCTATCTTTTTGGCTTTCTATCTTGTGGTTGCCAAATGAAAAAGCTCAGTACAAGGTGTTTCGAACTTTGAAAAGTCAGAAAGACACCTTAAAAAGACTTCCCAAACACCCTCATATTTTACCCAATGTTTTAAAAACCAGGCCGAACTGTTTTTGTCTCTAAGTTGTGGGCCAGTGTTTCCACCGTTTAGCAATATGTAAGTTCATACATACATACATACATACATAGAAATAATTATGTTCTACATATAATATATGTGTGTAGGTATGTATAAACATATATTTTATCAATAAATAATATAATTATGTTTAATATAATATATGTATTATTTTATATTTAATTTATGTTTTTTAATTCAATTTTAATTTTTTTATTTGTAAAAAATATCAAAAATATAATTTAAGGCCAAAAGGGGGTTTTTTTGGCAAAAAAAAAATAGTGGAGAAAAGTGTCTTGAGATGCCTAGATGTTGAAAAATTACCAAAAAAAAAAATCACCCCGATCAGAAATCAGAGTGCAAAGTTATAGTCTCCCGAAGTTTGCGTGCACATTTAGATTGCAAATCATGACCCGGTGAACAGGTCAAATGGGTCAAATGGTTCAAATGGTTCCAGCCAAGTCAGCATTAAGTTGAAAACACTGATTTTACCTTAAAAAAAAAAAGATCAACGAGACAATTGTATTAAGATTTAGGATTAAACATTTCTGGGTTCTAGTTTCTTGTCATAGATCCGGGGCAATATTCGTATGGTAATATGAAAATATTTGGAATAAGGTATTAACGGTTCTAAACGGTGCACTAACGGTATCTGTTTACATTATACATGGAGCCGATTAATAATGCACGTGTAAATTGTTTTTGAAAATTCATGGTATATATAAATAATTTCTCAAATAAATAAATGTATAAGATATATATATATATATATATATATATATATATATAATTATCCCTAAAAAATCAAATTTTCAATGAACTAATATTTGTTGTAGAAGCAATTAATACTAAATGGTCCATCTGATTATGGACATGTGGTTAACCCAGTGGATCTCCTACTTAATTTGATGCATGGAATGGTGTAGAATTACTTCAAGATCCTTGTAAATAAACAGAAATATGTGGGTCCCTATAGTTTATGTAAGTAAGGAAGCTCCTTCCTTCAACAGCAGATCAGGGAACCCTTTTCCTTAGAATTCTTGCTACATAATTACAAAGCTTAATTCCCTATATTTTTGTCTTAAACAAAGCCTAAAATAAGAACACAAAACAAAAGCATGTGCTGCCTGGAAGCAAAGTAATACACGTTATATGTTACAAATATTTACAAGATCGACTGGTGCGGTGCCTTTACAGGTTATTAGCTTCATATATATATATGAATCCATGTGGGTGGGTCAAGGAGTACAGAACTACAGACATGTCTCTCTCTACATTACAATTTAACCGCATTTTATCTTGAAAATTACTCTAGGATCTCATGGGCCAAAAGCTTGCTTTACAGACATCTGCCTCCTGCAACTCACTCACTGTAACCCCCATTATTTCCATGTTTTTCCTTTCAATTGATCATAAAAAAGAAAAAAGACAAATTTATGAAATTCCCAAGATTTTAGACGATGGGGAGGGTATTAAAGAGCATAAATTGCCATTTCTTGTTAGAATAGAGACTGCTAGGTGTGAAACTTGGGTCCTATTAGCTGACCCTAATTCGAAAGTTGGATTGGGTTGAGCCTAAGTTGAAGTTTGGGTAAGAATTACTTTAAACATATATGAGTCTGATTTAATTTCGGGTTGGATTAGATTTGACGCTTTGGGCCATCTGACCCAATTCCGATGTATATATGCATACATGTATGTATAGAGTGAGGGGATTTCTTGCAAGTAAAATCTACTCGGAAAGCATGGAAAACCAGTTGCATATTAGAAGCTTCTCCCCATAAATTTAATATACATACATATTAGAAGCTTCTCCCCTACTTGTATTTACTATTCATGGGAAGATGTCTTAAATTAGCGAACAAATGCGGCTTCTATTTACGTGTTACAAGGTATATTTTGATATTTGACATAACTAGTGGGGGTGCACATGCATTGCATGTGTATATTTCTGTTGTCAAAACTAGGGTGTTCACAGTCCGGTTTGGTGCGATTTGGAAAAGATCTCAGACCAAACTAGTAAATTACGGTTTGAGAACTTTCTAAATTGAACCAAACCGTTTTGGTATGAAAACCAAACTATTTTATTATAGTTTGGTGCGGTTTCTAATACGGTTTGAGGACTTTGGACCATTCTATGTTCTTTTGAGCTTAACCCAATTAGAAAGCTCAAATAGCTCCCCTAAAAATTAAAACTTAAAAAATTTTATTTATTATTTTATTATAAAATAAATAGTTCATTATATAAGGCTCAGTTGGGAAGGAGTACAAATGCAAATATGTAGTTTACAAAACCCGATATTTTGTAATATTTTGTATGTATTTGCAAGGTAGATATTTGCGTTTGTATCACAAACAAACTGAGTGCCATACAATTAAGAAGGTTGTTTCTATTGGAAGATATCATGGACGCCATTTCTTTCGGTTAAGAGGATTTTATTCCCCTCCCCAGACTTTTCGCCTTCGTGTCTCCTCTCCTCTTTCACGTGGAGCTTCAGTAATGGCGTTCACAGGAGGTTCAGTGCCTCAGGTTGGAGATCACAGGAAGCGTTCACAGCAGTTCAAATTACCGTTTTTGTTTTGTGCTTTTCTGTGTTTTTCAAGTTTAGCCTCCTATTATGGTCCTTTTGGTTTAATCGTTTTTGCTCGTGCAGCTTTCCCTCCTCCAATCTGTGGGGTGGATCGGAACCATTGCTAATAAGGCAAGCTGTTGGGAGCTTGAAGGTAAAACAGACATTCAAACAATTGGTAACGGTTTCTTCTCGCTTAAGTTCTCCACTAAATCTGATTATAACAGGGTTCTGAATGAGGAACCGTGGGTGTTTAGAGGCAAATATTTTGTGATCGTGCCATACAAAGCTTCTAAAGGCAAAACTCGAAACTGCAGATGTTTGGATCAGAATCCCCGGCATCCAGCTGGATTTCTGGCCGAGGGACGACCTTGAGTACATACTCAGACACGTTGGGGAATTCCTGAAGCTCGATGATGACACGCACAAGTTATCCAAAACAAAATTCCCCAGAGTTTGTGTGAGAGTGAATCTCAACAGACCTCTTGTTCTGTCGATCCCTCTTACCTCAGGGGGGAGAAGAACAACCAGTTAAGGTTTTTTATGAAAATATTTTAGATTTGTGTACCAACTGTGGCTGGCGTGGACATAAGAACTTTAACTGTCCTAAAGCTAGCCAAAAAAACTTTGACGATGAATGGACCACAGTGAACAGGAAAAGAAACACTCTCAGGAGGAACCAATATGTTGGGACTAAGGTTTTGAAGGGAAGGGAAAGGCAGAGAAAGACAATGGACAAACAACAAGAAACAATGGAGCCTTGCCATAGAGGCAAAGACCAAAGATTGGAAAAGGCAAGAAATCAAACAAAAACAAACATCATTAATACAAACCATGCCACTATTTTTCCTTCAGTTCCGAAGGTGCCAATGTTTAAGCAACAATGAATTCGGAAAAGTTTCTCCCATCAACAGGAAAAATCAGAAGAAAGCCAAGAGGAGAACAAGGATAATAACAATGTGGATACAGGATACCTCGAGGATGATACGGGCATTAACGATGGGATCGGGGATGAAGGTTGGGAGGTTCAAATTGGTGATGTGGATCTGCAGAACGATGACCTCCTGGATGAGAAAGATAATGAAGAAAACTTAAACCCTCTTGAGGGAGAGGACAGCATGGGTCCTGAAATAGAAATCGGTGACAAATGAAGCTCTTCAGTTGGAACGTTAGGGGCTAGGAAAACCCAGATCCATCATCAAATTCTGGAGTACATCAGAACTCATAAGCTTGCTATTTGTTTTTTTTTTTTTTTTGCATGAAATCAGAGTGAATCCTGTAAGAGCAAGAAATGTTATCAGAACTTTTGCTATGTATAATGAATCCTTCATTATTGATCTTATTGGTTTTGTGGGCGGTTTATGCTGATTATGGGACAAAAGCAAATGTGATGTTAACATTATTATTCTTAAAAATGACCGTTTTGTGCACAATCAAATAAAAGATCTTGCAAATAATAAAACTTTTTTTGCACGTTCATTTACGCTCCACCCTCTAAACCAAATCAGCGTTTGTTATGGGAATAGATCAGAATCATTGCCGAAAATAATGATGATGCTTGGATTCTAATGGGTGATTTTTAACTCATTCATATCAAGTGAGAACAAACTGGAGGGGAGGCAGGTCACCCCATATCAAACCCATGACTTCAATAAGATGATAAATGACTGCAACTTAATTGATATCAATATCCAGGGACTGCAGTATACTTAGAAGAACGGCACAACGTGGGAGCGATTAGACTAGGTTCTCTCTAATGATATATGGAGAAGGGAATTCCCTAATGCTAACCTATTAAACCTGCCCTTTCTTGTTTCTAATCACTCCCCTCTTTTACTAGGCAGAACGGGTCTGAATCTTGCTAGCCCTAGGCCCTTTCGTTTTGAGGCCAGGTGATGCAGTGACCCGAGCCTCGAAATTATGGTAAACAATGCTTGGAATATTGAAGCTAATGGTTCAAGAGGTATGACTTTCATCAAAAAAAAAAAGAAAGAAAAGAAAGAAAGAAAGAAATAATTTGGTAAAGGAGCTGACAACTTGGAAAAAAAAATCATTTCAGAAATATTCATAAAAAGAAAAGAAGACTTGTTACATAGGATTGGGGAAGCTCAAAGGATCATCGCAAATAACCCTCAAGATATTCCCACGAAGAATATGGAGATAGCGTTACAGACCCGGCTAGAGAATATCCTCAAAAAGGCTGTCAAAGCCTTCTTCCATTCGGGGAAAATGAACTCTATTTTTAATGAAACTTTCATAGTTTTGATTCCCAAAACAAAAAATCCAGAGACGACGAACAATTATAGACCCATAAGCTCGTGCGACGTGATTTATAAAATTATATCAAAGATTTTGGTTAATAGGATTAAGCCTTTTCTGAATAGTATAATATCCCCATTTCAAAGCGCCTTGGCGATCAATGATAATATCTTAATAGCCCATGAGGTTATCTACTCAATGAAGAAGAAAAAATGGAGTGGAATTATGGCATATAAAGTGGATATGGAAAAAGCTTATTATAGGTTGGAATGGGTCATTGAAAATGTCCTTCTGAAAATTGGATTCCCTAAGAGATGGGTGGATTGGACTATGGCCTGCATCAAGTCTACCTCATAAAAAATTCTTAGCAATGGTTCCCCTTCTAGAAGTGTCACCCCAACTAGGGGGATAAAACAAGGGGACCCTCTATCTCCCTATATTTTTGTGCTATGTGCAGAAGCTCTTTCTAAAAAGTTTGAGTATGAAGCAGTCAAACCCAAAAGTCAAATTGGGTGTAGAGTCTCAAGAAGTGGACTTTATATCCCAATCCTTCGATTTGCTAATGCAATTGTATCATCTCTGCGAGGACTTCGATGCCCGCTTGTTTCCAAATCAAAGAAATTCTAGACCATTTTGTGTTGGCATCTGGCCAGTGTCCAAATTTTGTAAAATTTGCCTTGAGATTTTCAAAGAATATTCCCTATAGATTGCAGAGAATTCTTTCTAGATGCATTAGAATTTCCATTGAGACAAACTCAAGTTCTTACATCGAGGTTCCAGTGATCTTTGAAAGGGTGACAAAGAGGACTTTTGGCCAACTAAGGGAAAGAATCTACAACAAGCTTGCAGGGTGGAAGAAAAGTACTCTCTCTCTCTCTCTCTCTCTCTCTCTCTCTCTCTCTCTCTTGCAGGGAGAGTCACCCTCCTCAATTCCACGATTACCTCTATGCCCCAAATCATGACTCCAAAGTAATTTCTTATGGCCAAACAGTAATGACAGGAAGCCTATACACCTCATGAGCTAGAAAAAACTATGTTCAACTAAGATATAGGGTGGTCTTGGGCTAAAAAACCTAAGATGAATGAATGACACAAACCTTGCTAAGCTTGGGTGGAGTTATCACTGAAAAGAATAACTTATGAGTTAAAGTTGTGAAAAATAAATGCCTAAGTAAAGTAGACTTTTGGAATGCCAATGATAAAAAGGGGATCTCTTGGGCATGGAGATGAATCCTCAAATCTAGAAATTTACTCAGGAGAGGCCTTGGCTAGTTAATTGGAAATGGGAGATCTATTAATTTTTTGGAATGACAAATGGGTGAGGGATGACATCCTTAAAGATATTAGGATAGAGGACACCCTTGTTAATGAAGATCTCAAAGTTAGTAACTGTATTGACCATGATAGAATGATTTGGAAGGAAGATCAAATCTGCAAAATGGTCCCAAAGCCAATTTGGAGCAAGATTAAAGCGATCTTTATCCCTTCAAATTCAAAAGAAGATGAAGTCATTTAGAGACTCGACCCTAAGGGGAATTTCACTATAAGATCAACGTATAAAGAATGTTGTGTTAGGGATAATATGCAAGTGCAGCAAAGAAGCTTCCTAAACACTATTTGGGGTCTTGCTCCTTAATTGTAAACTGTCGTCCAAAGACCTTAGGAAAAGGGGTATGAACATAAGTGAAGCATGTAATTTTTGTGGAGATGATGAGAACATTGATCACATTTTCAAAAATTGCATGACTAGAAAACAGGTTTGGAGACTAGTGGGCCAAGACACTGTGAACCAAATGGACAATGAAATCTTTATTAATAGTTGGTGGTCTAACATGACCATTAATAACAGCCATGTAACTCAGTTAAGTAGAGAAAAAGCAAGTACTATTCTATGGTTCTTGTGGAAGATTACAAATGAGAAAATTTTTAATAACAAAAACATCAATCAGGTCAGGATCATTGATAAAGCTCAATCTTTCTACAACCAACTAGAGATTTGTAACAACGCAGCTAGGGACAAAATCAATAAAAAAGTTTGGAACTCAGTTTATTGGAGGAACCCAAAACCGGGTGTTATCAAAATCAATTTTGATGCTTCCCGTAATAGTAAGGGGTGTTGTGTTGTTGCGTGTATTGCCAGGAACTCCCTTGGGGAGGTCTTGGATTTGAAAGCTTGTCATATTGAGGACGCATCGCTAAATGTTGTTGAGGCATGGGCTGCTTGGGAAGCCCTCAATATGGCTTTCAACTTCAAAGATCAATCCATTTACAATGAGGGTGACTTGCTCATCGTCATTTCCTGCCTCATGAAGACGTTTAACCCGCCTTGGAGACTTCAGACTATCAATGATGAATGCTTCAGAGTGGTGGAGTTGTTGGATTATAGTGCGATTTTCTCTCATGCCTTTCATGAAACTAACCAAGCAGCTGATTGGTTGGCGAAACAAGCTCTCGACTCAGATTCTCCAACTAGCAATTCTGTCCTAATGCTTCTTAGGCCTCTTGAGTTTATTTGTTGGTGCAATTTTTTGGGAAGAACTACCCCCAGGCTTGTGTAGCTCACCTTTACCAAGAAAAAAAGAGGATTTTATTCAATACGTATGCTATCTTCCAATATCTTCCACTCATAGCACCAATTTGTGGACACTCGAAAGACATCAAGAAAGGGGCAAATTCTGAAGCCAGAACCAAATAAGTGTTAATCTGCAAGTTCAAACTGATAGGGTGATATGGTTTACATTAGATATTGTTTCGTTCTTAGCAATCGATTGTTTTATCTATCTTTCTATTTGAACATTTTCCCAAGTGATAAATGCTTGTGCGAATGACTATGTCCTCTTTCCCATGTCTCTCTATTTGATAATGCTCTATAATCTGACCATGTTCTTTTAGTAATATTATTATTCATCTCTCTTACCAAAACAAGAACCCAACTAAATGTCTCTACAATATCAATTATATCCTTTCATCTTTATATTTATCATACTCTTTTCATATTATGATTGAATGGTCAACATATTGCTTTGTTTATCCTCACCTCCCATCTTTCAAATTGGGGCAGATTTTACTTTCTATACATGTTAATAATAATAATAATAATAATAATAATAATAATAATAATAATAATAATAATTAAATGGTGCCAAATGATACCTAGAGTAGTATATTCTTTCATTATATGACATTAAAATGTCCAGTTTGCTCTATATTCAAAGGGATTTTGAGGTATTGAAACCATCCCTTTCTTTTTTTTGTTTATTGGTATGGGGAAACTTTGTTTGGTGGCAAAACAATAGGGCTTGTGTGGAACATGTTTTGCTCTTTGTTTCAATGGTTCTATTGGCTTATGTGGGCTATTTTGAGAAATGTGTGGTTGTTGGTTATTAAGACCATGTTCTGAAGATTAATTAAGGGTGTTTGTTTTGCTAGAATATGTTTTGTTCAATTTATACTGTTCAGAATCATCATGATATTTCCTTGTTGCTAGTTTACCATAATCCATTTTTCCTGTTTGCTATTGTCAAATTCTGGCACTTTGGGAATTTTGTTTGTTAATAAACAAGTAATGACACAAAATGCCTAGATTTTTTAATAGGCTTAGACTATCTTGGAATGAAATTAATTCCATAACCACTTTACAAGTTGCATTACCTCGAGATGGAAATTTCAGAAAGCACCTCGACATGACTTAAAACATGATTAGCGTTATGCCTCACAGCTTCAATTGCATTTTCTTTAATGACTAACATTTTTGTGCCCCACACTTTTATTACAGGGTAACCCTTCTAGATAAATTGTCTTCCCTGCCCTCGTACCAAAATTTTGGTTGTGTAGTGTTTGTGTGAATGAGAAAACCAAGCAGCTAAGGGATGTCGGGGAAGGGGTTCAAGGCATGGATGTTTTTGAAAATTTAGGACAATGAGGCACGTCCAAAACACTAGCACTTGATAGGAAAATAATAGCAGGCAGGCCCATGCAACGCAGTGGAGAAAGGATAATGATCTCCTGAAGATGGTTTATATTCAAAATAAGAACTTGCAATTAGTTTTGCAGAAAATAAATGCTTTAAATTCAAAAAAGACCAGAGATATAATTGATGATTATCCTATAACAATTGAACAAAACAATCCAATATTCACTTCAATTACAATCACCCTAAAATGTTTGTATAATTGAGAAGTCTCTCACCAGGAACCTTAACAAAAAAACAATGACTTATAGTCCTGTAGAGTAATACAAAGTCACTTTTGGTTCGCAATCATAATTAGAATCAAAATCCTCCCATTCCCATAGTTTATTTGGTTCAGACAGGAATAAGAATGAGAATTGAAAACAGCAGAAATGGGATTTAATTCAGGGAATAGCCATTAAGGGGGTGAATGCCATTCCAGAATAGCCAATTCTGAATCTGACTTTAGACCCCTATTCCTAAAAATTAAACAGGGCACAAGTTTCCAAGTTGGAAAGATTTTCTCTATTTCCAATTTTAATTACCTTTCTTGACTTTTAAATATTCAATCAGGCATCAGCCAATCAGGTATCGCTCCGTTGATTAGAAAATTTGAAAATAAGTGATCCAAGAGCTACCCATCAATGCAATTGTAAAATGGTGATCATGTAATCATTATATTATCCACTTTCTCCTGTTAAATGAGTTCCATGAATAAAAATGCCAAAAGAAACAGATCTTAAACTATGGAAAAGCAGAAATATTTTATATGAAAATATGAACTGGTCGCTTCAAATACAAATGATTCTCCTCAACTCTCGTCTCTCTCTTTTTCTCACTTTCTTTGACAGCGAAATACCTGACTCTTCCTCACTACACTTTCTCACGCACGCACACGTATCTGAAAAACGATGCCAAAAGAGTGTAATCATATGGCAAAGATATGGGGTTCAATTCTGCTACACACGGGACAAATCTCGGCAATGGGTCTATCTCCTTTTTCATTCATATGCAGACGAGGTTTGTCTGTTAGATGTGGGAAGATATTGTGGGTAGAATACCTGCTGTAACGGAAATTACACAATGAAACAAGGACAAAATGCCAACAAATCTCGCATTAACCATGAGACGGGATAGATTTTATTCTCCTAGCAGAAAATATTGATCAATCTCCGTTCAGAAAATGAATTCTCTTCTCATGGATTTTAGGGAAAAAATCTCTGAAGTCTGACATGCGAAGAATTTCATATTTCATCACCACAGAGGAAAATAATAAGAACATCCAAACAAAAAGAGAAGATTAACATAACCACATTAACGAAACATTCCATTGCCAATCTATGATCAGAAACTAAATTTTCTCATGGATTTTTTGACAAAAAAATCTCAGAAGTCTGACATGCTAAGTGTTTCACGTTTCATCACCGCAGAGGAAAATAACAAAAAGTTGAACAGAACAAATCAAAAAAGGGAGATTATACATCACACAGAAGCAGCTCTCATAATAATTAGTTATCAGCCAATTGAAATACTCAGAATAGCGTATACTGCCAAATTAAGGCTTGCAATCATTGAGCCAGAAATTTGTCCTCTTAAGCCCAAAATACTAGAAATGCAAGAATTTTTTCAGAAATACGAAAAGTTCGTTTTAGATCAGCAGGAGATCAGAAGTTGGAAAGGTTTCTCAGTCAAATTTAATTCAGAAACACGGACCAAAAAGACTTCATCATGTCCGCCCGCAAATTTATTTGTTTAAAAATCAAATCAAAAAATAAATAAAATATCCTATGGTTAAAAATTTTCTAATCAGATCAACCGTAGCAAAATAAAAGAAAGCTTACCGTAAAAACTAAGAAGAAACCTTTCATTAATAATATATCACATAGAAGCAGCTCACATAATATTTAGTTCTCTGCCAATGAAGTTAGTCAGAAAAAAATAGAATGTATTGCCAAATTCAGTTTTGCATTCCTCACGGCCACATTTATGTTCTCTTGAATCTTCAATACTAAAAAGGGAAACTTTTCAGAAATAATAAACTTATTTCTTATAGATCTGGCTGGAGATCAGAAGTTGGAATGGTTTCTCAGTCACAGTAAATTCAGAAACACGGACCAATAAGAACTCATCATCTCGCCCCGCAAATCAATTAGTTTAGCAATCATATCATAGAATAAATAAAATAAAAGTAAATCAAACACAAAGATCATCAGAGATTTAAATAAAATGAATCATGAGATGTCATATTGTTGCAGTTTTCTCATCACTTGATCCTTGTAGCAAAATAAAAGGAAGATTACCACGGCAACTTTTAAGAAAACTTACTATGATAAATAACACATAAAAGCAACTCTAATAATAGTTAGTTCCAAGTCAATTGAAATACTCATAATAGTGTATAATGGCACATTCAGGCTTGCTATTGTCGAGCCACGTTTATGTACTCTTCGGAATTCAATTCAAAAATAGAAATTTTTCAAAAATAGGAAAAGTTTGTCTTAGATCTGCTGGAGATCAGAAGTAGGAATGGTTTCTCGGTCACAGTTTATTCAGAAACACGGACCAATAACATTTCTTCATCTCCGCCCGTATACTGAATCGTTTAAAATGAAATATAACAGAAAATCAACAGAGATCATCAGAGACTTAAATACAACAAATCATGAGATGTCATTTTGTTGCAGTTTTCTCATCAGATGATCCGTGTAGCAAAATAAAAACACATTAAGAGAAAAATAGAGACGTCTATTGATAGACAAGTAACATGTAAACAATTTTGTCGTGCAAGAAACATAATAGCAACCAAGGTTCACAATTCGGTGATAGAAAGCACAAGATCATCAGAGGCCTTGTACTAAGGGGAAAGAAGGCACAAGGTTCCCAACAAGAAGTGGGTAAAGAATAGGTATAAGATTAGGGAGAAGATCCAATGCCTTGTAGTAAGGGGATCAGTTGTTGTTATTCACTCAGCAAAGAGTAAATCAATCAAGATCATCAGAGACTAAATACAATGAATCATGAGATGTCGCATTTGTTGCTGTTTTCTGTTTTCTCGTCAAATGTTCCTTGTAGCAAAATAACAGCACATAAGGGAAAAATAATGGGACAAAAAATGGTAAAAGAGAATGGTAAAAGAGAATAATAATATATTGATCAACAATGCAGAAACCTTGAAGAGCAGCACGAATTAGGGACTACCATTTGAAAAGCCATAAACTTGACAATTACCTACCATCAAAGTGCTATGAGTTGTGCAATACTTTGAGCACAACACAGAAGTATACTTGCTGCCCACAATAACAAAAAACAATCTAAAAAAATTATATTGATTAGAAAGATGGAGTCAGGAAAGAATATAGTTGTAAAGCTTTACAGCAAATCTAGCACTGAAGTGAAGAACGATCAGCTAGAGCTAATACTGGTTTTGCCATCATACCGGCAATCAAACCAATAGGGAAACAATCTCATCGTCATCTCATTCTCCCCAACCACACTCGAATAAAAGAAAAGAAAATGTCAAAAATCAACTGAAAAGTTTAAACAACTCTAGCAATGACAAATAGCCAGATGAGTTAATTATTCAAAAAGGCATCAGATCTCGAGGTTGGTAACATCATTGCAATAATTCAGACGCAAATTACCCATTAGAAAGATTCCTCACTTGCCCAACTCTTCTAAATGAACTTGGGTAAATAAAAGTAGTTTGATCAAAACTTGCAACAATAGAGACTGAAATAAAAGGAAAAAAGAAAAACAATTATTCCTTTTTGTTAAGCTCTTCACAAAAGGCAATTAGAGAAACAAAAAATCAATAAAAAACTTAGAAAGAGATCTCTTGTCAAGATAAAAAAATCCCATATATAAGATACAAAAATAGAGAAACTTAGGGAAATATTTTCATAGACATAGACGGATATCATATATCATATGTGGCTGCGAAAATGGACACAGGAAAATAAATCAAATCATGGAGAAAAAACCACATTAACCGAAAAGATTGAATGATAGGAAGGGAATGATCAGCTAGAGCTAATACTGTTTTGCCATCATATCGGCAATCAAACCAATAGGGAAACAATCTCATCATCAATTCATTCCCTCAAACTGCAATACAATAATTTACCAGAAACTAACAAAGAAGGTTGTTTCGGCAAGCCCTGTAAAATCAAATCTTCGTACTATTAAAAGCGCCATTAGATCTCAAAAGTGGTAACAACGTCATTTAAAACATTTAGATGCAAAATACACGTTATAATCAGATTCCACATCCCCAATGTTCGGCAAACCATTAACTCAAAGAAAAAATATTCATGGTTTTCTTCCCATCGTGAGAGGAACATAAATCATTATTAATCATTATTAACTCCTGGACTTTCTACTGGATAAAACATAAATCATTTCAGATAAGAACATAATTGGAAAAACAAAATAAATATAAAATTGCGTTAAGCTTCTTTACATTAAATTTGTGATCCAAAAAACAGAGATGTGAACTCTTCTCTTCAAAAAAGAGGATTAGTAAAAGAACCATTTCCAAATCAAAACCAATGAGATGAAGATCGTAGAACAAGTATGGGCGTGAATAACAGAGAGAAAAGCTAACCGACTGGAAATACACCCATTTAAATGAAAATATTGAAAGATAGAAGTGATGAATGATCAGCCAGAGCATGCCAGTCTTGCAATCATATTGGCAATCAAACCAATAGGGAAGCGATAACATCATCATCTCATTCACTGCGATTCCATCCAAAAAGCTAATTTAACCAAACCAAAGTAATGACATGAAAACTTTCAAAGATGGTAGCACCAAAGAAAACTTTTAGAAGCCAATTAAACATTAAAAAGAGATCCTTCAATTACCCAAATCTTGATTCTCTCTAAAATAGAAGTTAAAGTTAGAAGCAATCAAACTCATAAAGAAACAATCACATTTTTTTTATAAATATAAAAAAACAAACACATCATTCATTCACCCCAACTCCTATACAAAAAAATAGCAAGAAATCAACAAACATAAAAAACAAATGATAGTAATCTAAAAAGGAAAAGTAAAATTGAAATAAAGAGGCATCAGATCTCCAAGGTGATAGCATCAATGAATATACTCAGGCGCAAATTACCCATTAAATGAGATTCCTCATATGCCCAACACTTCATTATATCCATAACAGAAAAATCATATAGAGATAAAAAAGAGAAAAATGGAGAATAGTTCAGTACACGTGGATTCAAGGAATCAATCAGCCTTCAGATCTCCAAGGCGGTAGCATCAATGAAAACATTCAGACACAAATAACCCATCAAGAAGAGACTCCACAACTGACAAATTCTCCATTTTATGCGAAACAGAGATTTCATCGATAGGAAGAATAAGCTACATCAAGGAAAAATCCCCTACGAATGAAAAGATTGAAAGATAAAAATGAAGAATGATGAGCTAGAGCTAATACTGGATTTTCCATGATATAGGCAATCAATCCAATAGGGAAAAAATCAAAACTTCATTTCATTCTTAGTTTATTACTAACACTGATAGAAGAATTTGTCAAAAATCCAACAATACGCCCTTTTAAATAAATACCGGCAATAACAAATAGTAAAAGTAAAGAGTCGAGAAAAATTAAAAATTTCATTGAAATAACGATGCATCAGGTCTCCAATGTGATAGCATCAACGAATATATTCAGACGCAAATTACCCATAAAAATGAGATTCCTCATTTGCCGAACCGCTGATTCTATCAAAATCAGAAACTAAGAAGACAATAGGGAAGAATAGTTGAAGGATAAAAATGAAGAATGTAAATTCTCGATTGATGTAAAGATACCTACAATTTAGCGGCTCATACATCTTCCCATGAGACAACTTTTTTTTGATAATGCATGTTACCGTTAGTTTTCACACCTCTCTGACTGGACCTTTATCTTTTGTAATCTTTTAGATTTACTACTACCTATAAAAAAATATATGCTTATCCAGACCAATATAAAAAATATTACTATTCTCTTCAAAAAAAAAATTACAGACACAACAAACGTAACATGAAACCTCTTGTTGAATTCAATATAGTGAATATACAAGATATGAAAAAGAAAAAAATAGAAGGAAATCCGAGGACAAGTGTTCTGTATATGCCGGAAATATGAGCTAAACCATTAAAAAACATCTTTGAACGAATAGAATGATCATCTAGAGCTAAAACTAACATTGCCATCATAGTGGCCATAAAACCAATAGGGAAACAATGACATAATCATCTCATTCTCCCCAACTTGGATGCAACAATTTACCAGAAAACAAGACAAAAAATTTCTTTTACAAAACCATAGCAATGACAAATATAAAATGTTTACAGTCTAGTGAAATTAAACATTATTGAAATAAAAAAAAAATGCATCAGATCTCCAAGGTGATAGCATCAATGAAAATATTCAGATGCAAATTACCCATTAAAATGAGATTCATCATTTGCCCAATATTTGTATCAATCTAAAACAGAAATTATTCCCAGAGAGAAGGTAGATGATAGGAGATCAAAGAACTGGATTCAAAATAACAATCATGCTTCAGATCTCCAGGGTGGTGCCATCAACGAAAACATTCGACGGAAATTACACATCAATATGAGATTTCTCAGTCGCCAATTTCTTTGTTCTAACTAAAGCAAAGATTACATTGAGGTCAAGAGGAAGATGCCTCATCTACCACAACTCATCATTCTACCTAGTGCAGTTATTAAATGAAGAAGCGAGGAAAACCAATATTTGAAAAAAGGTTCCATGGACACCACTAATCTAACAATCGCAATTTATAGATGGCAAGTTAGTGACAGAAACTCTGCTTAGCAGCCTCCAATAGTACCGGTCTATTTGGGATTCAAAATAGGCTCTGTCTAGCAGACCGGTCTATTTGGAAAAGTAGGTGCCCCAAACATCAACTGATCTCTCCTCCAATTCTGAAATGCTACCAAAAAGGGAAATTAATAATGGTAAACACAAACACGGATTTGATTTGAATGGGGATGAGGTAGGTTCTAGGTTAGAGCTTGCGTACGTCTTTCTTTGTATCTCGGAAAGTACAAAAGGAAAGAAAAGAGATAAGAAGAGAGGAAGCAGAGAACCTTTCAGGAGCACGCACACACCATGGACATCTGAGTAGGAGAACAGAACAATGTTGCCATTGGCCGGAGGCGAACAATGCCACCGTCTCCTCTAAGATGACGAAGTGTTGTTAGGGTTGTAACGTATATATACTAGTTGAGATTTTACAACCCTAGTTTAACTTGTACTAGCGCCAGCGGGGACCCGCCTTGCCCAGTTGTATTTCTGTTAAACCCGGCCCGGACCAACCCGCATCAAGCTAGCACGAAATGCGGGTCGGGCCCGGGCCAAGCATGTGACCATGTCTTGTGCCTGACCCGATCGGGATTTTTTTTGGGAAAATTCCCGATTATTCTCCTGTATTTTGGGCCTAACGCCACTTTAGTCCCTGAATTTTAAAATGCATTAATTCAGTATCCGAATTTTCAAATGGTGACAATCCAGTCTTTAATTAGATGTTAATTTACCGTTAAGTGACATTTGAAAAAGACACAAATACCCTTCAAATGTTATTTTTTCGCTCCAATCCCTTCAAGTGTCATTTAATTTTCTTTATCGACCACCTAAACATTGATAAAAATAAGAGTCCTAAATCCTTACCTATTCCACCCAAGAAAGTTGGGCCCAACTTTTTTGAATGGAATAGGCAATAATTTGAGACTCTTAATTTTTTGTCAATATATGGATGATTGATAAAGAAAATTAAATGATATTCGAAGGTTATTTGTGTTTTTTCAAACGTCACTTAACAGCCATTTAATGGCAAATACTACATTGTTACATTTTGAAAATTCAAGTACTGAATTGTCACATTTTAAAGTTTGAAGACCAAAATGACACTAGACCCAAAATACAGGGTACTAATTAAGAATTTTCCCATTTTTATAACAAAAAGGCAATTCATTCCCATGACAATATATAGACAATATGAGATTTAAAGAGATCTTGGCACTAAACCACTTGATAGTCTGCCAACGCTGGCGCATCACCCTCCACAATGACACGATGAAACTAAGGCTCTAGGATGCTCATAAAAGAAACCAAGCTGAATCCTGTTTGGTGTTTTAGAAAACTAAAAGATAATTTGCTACTTCGGTATTTCCCTCTCCCATTTATCTTTTCCTCTTCTTTTTAAAAGAAACCCTAGCTCGATTCTTCAAGTTCATTGTTTATTTTGCCTTTCAACCTCTTATTTTTTCAGTCGTTTCTCCCCTAATCTCTCCTATGTCCCATCTCTCTATTAATAACTATAAAAGGCTCAAAATGAAGGAAAGGTGTTAAAAAATCAGTCGACAATTTGACATATTGACTTCTAAAGAGCAAAAATAAATAAATTAAACTTGTTTGAAGGATCATCAACTTCTATCCCGTGAGACAAGAGAAAGGAAGAGAAAGATACGGAAATAAAGGAAAAGATGGGGAAACTAGTACAAGATTTGTAGAAATCTCGTACTATCTTTCTCTTCCTTCTCCTACTTTTTCCTTCAAACCAAACATAACCTTAAATTTAATGGTAAACAAAAGTAAATCTGTCGAACTTCAAGACACCTACAAAAAAGATGATCAATTGATTCTTCTTATGATGGCATAAATTGCATTCAACCTTTATTGTAGTTGCAGGTGTTCAAATTTTTTATTATCAAACCAAAAATCGAATGGAACCAAATTGAATACCAAAATTAATGCAAGTCAGTTTGGTTTGAGAAAAAATTCAACAAACCAAATCGAAAGTTGAATTAACCAAAATGAATATATATTAAGTATAATCATTAATATCAACATGCCTATTAGGTTCTATTTCCAAACCCAAATGAGCTCCCCTAATTCTAGAGCTTCGTCAAATTAATTCCTTCTTAATTACCGAAAGAGCATTAGTGATACACTTCCACATAAAGAGGTGTGTATCCTTGGTTGCAAGTTAAACTCTGCAATTCGGGCCCTGTGGGACCAGTTAAACTCTCATACCCCCGTTTCTTATTTTTTTAAGGCTGCGTTTGGAAATGATGCAATTCTGGTTTAGTAACATTACATTTATGCATTGACTAATGACAAAAAACATATTTTTTGGTACATATTTACATGATAATAAGATGTAAAAGTACATCAATAAAAAAGTACATTTGCATTAAAGTGGGTTTTTGATAAAAAAAAAACATATGTTTTATTGGAATTTGTGTTTTCATCCATTACAGCTAACAGTTTATTTGGAAAAAAGATAAATTTATCGGTAAAACTAATCTAATTTTATAATTTTTTACAAACAGTTTTATACTCTACATATTTACATTCACACTTATTTGCATCATTTCCAAACACAGCCTAATAAAAATAAAAATTGCCTCAATAAGAAATAATGGGTATCTCCTACGTTGGGACTTTGCTTACTCTGGCAGTTGAAGCAGATGGAATTGCAGGAGGTCTAATTCTTGTTTGGAAACAAGATATTGGTGTGACCATCAAGATATTACCAAATCCTTTTTTAAATATTTATTTTCATCAAAAGCAATTGATAATTATGAAAATTTTTCCCCCATATTAACAGCAAGTTTTTACTCATATCAGTTATTTTTTCTTGACTCCCCCCTGTCACCGAAGAAATTAAGGAAGATGCTTTCCAAATTGGGCCCACTAACATGATGATCTCGGATAACATTATGAGGCGCTCCACTTTCTCAAAAGTACAAACAAAACAAAGCAAAACTAAAAATTTATCGGTAAATTTTTTAAATTACGTTTGGTTTGTTAATTGACTAATTATACCTTTATTGTTTCAAAATTGAATGACGCTATCCTTACTGTTTCTCATAATTAATTTACTCTATTCTAAACGTTAGCTTCCATCAAAACTCATGCAAAACGCCTAAACTACCCTTTTATGATTCAAAATATTCAGTTTTGCAATGGCATCCAGGGCCCTATGGCTTAAAAAATACAGAGTTCAAAGACGACCATACAACAAGACCGCGAAGACAGTCTTAAGTCTGGCGGAATCTCTCAAGTCTTTTTCCTATCTCAAGCCCCTAACAATCGAACATAAGTGGCCTCCTCGGTCGACTGGTCAACGATGAAATCAAGAGCTGTTGTTGCAACTTGGATGGTCAGTTTCAATTGGAAAGGGGAGACGGAACATATGAGAATAGAGAGAGGAACAGGAAAGAAGAGGGGAGAATGATCAGGTGATTCTACCGCTGGGTGGAGTTACAGGGCAGTACCACCATCGTCGCCCATAGGAAGAAGAGAGAGATCAGAGTTCAGAGGAGGTTGTCGCCACCGTCGCTTATAGGAAGAAGAGAGAGAGAGTAAGAAAGATCAGAGTTTAGAGGGGTAGCCACCACCGTCGTCGCCAAGAGGAAAAAGAGATATCAGAGTTCGTTGGGGGTTGCCGCTGCCGTCGCCCAGAGGAAAAAGAGAAATCAGAGTTCATAGGGGGTTGCCACTGCCGTCGCCCAAAGGAAGAAGAGAGAGAGAAAGAGAGATCGGAGTTCAGAGGGGGTTGTCACTGTCGTCACCAAGAGGAAAAAGAGAGAAAAAGATAAATTGGAATTCATAGGGGGTTGCCATTCCCGTCGCCCAGAGGAAGAAGAGAGAGAAAGAGAGATCGGAATTCAGAGGGGGTTGTCGCTGCCGTCGCCCCTGTTCAATTCGCTCATACCACTTAGGTTGCTGCCGTCGATGCCCCTATTCGGTTCACTTGTTCTCTGCTTCTTCAACAGAGCACCCCCACTATTGAAGAATAAAGAGGGTGAAGCCGGAAAGTTCATTATGAGGAGCTCTACGGAGAGCACTTCAAGTTCGATGAGGCTGTCGCCCTTCAATTTGAGATGATCAAGCAAATGGTCAAAGATGGTTGGTCGAAGAAGAAACCCCACCGAAAGAGAAGGATTAATAGATACTTCTGTGAATAAAATATTTGAAAGATATCAGTAGAAAACAATAGAGATTGGCTTTAATTCTTTTTTCTTTGTTTTATTTTTTTGGTTCTTGACTGTGAAAAGATTGAAAAATGCTTTAAATTTTTTTTTTTTTTGTTTTTTTGTTCTTTTATACAGTACGGATACGGTGCAATAGGTCCCCGGCAATTTGGTGTTGATAGAGAATGTGGGAGGAAGATAAAGGAAAGAGAAAAAGAGAGGTTTTGACAGAATATTAATGGATGTTAACGGTAATGGTGGTAGAGTTAGTCAATTGTTAAAAATAATAGGGGTAGTGTTAGTCAAATTTCAAAGAGTAAGGGTACATTTAATCAATTAGCTAAACCATGAGTAGAGGTGGCAATTTTCCCCATCCCCAACAGGTACCCAGGCTCCCCGACTCGTCCCCGATTAATATTATATATATATATATATATATATACATATATATTATATTATATAAGTATAATAATTATAATTCGTTTTTTAAAATATTAAAACAAAAAATAGTAAAACACTAAAACCCTCGATAGTAAAACACAAAACACTTCGACAGGGAGAAGAGAGAACTCTGTCTCTGAACCTTCACTGGCGACTTTGTCTTTGAACCTTCGTCTTCCACTCTTCCTTCGTCTTCGTTGTTGGTCATCGACTGTTGTCTCGTCACTGTTGCCACTTGCTCGTCGGACATCGGACAAAGGATATACTCGAGTGACAGAGAATAGCTATTCAAAGAAGAGTCGTTGTCGCCACTCTACCGTCGTCGATCACCATCGGACTCTCTCTCGTTGTCAACCCCAACTCTCGCAACGTTCCTCTCTCTCTCTCTCTCCCCCCTCTCTCTCTCCCTCTCTCTCTTAGTCTCAATCTCTCTGTCTAAGACTCCCAATGTGCACATATATATCGTTAGGGATTCGGGTCTCCGATGGGGAATTCATCCCCGTTGGGTCAGGGATGGAGGGGGGACTCCTTTCTCCATCGGGATCGGGGAAAGGGATGGGGTGGAGTTGAGGGTCAGTCTCGGGGATGGGGAATGTGATCCCCGCCCCGTTGCTATTTCTAACCATGAGGGTAATTTAAGAAATATATCCAAAATTTATTTATGATATTAAAATTGGATATGCAACAAGCTTACGACCGCCTAATATAATTTTCTTTTGGCAATTCTATCCAAATTGAGCCTTAGAGTCATCGTGGAGTCCTGACCCGTTAAATAAATATAATTGTTCTTTTTAGATGCAACCCCACCAAAAATCCTTTGTAATGAAAGAAATGGCTAAGAAATATTTATGAATGGCTTCTAGTAGACTTTTAATTATCACAGTTTGTATTTCCAACTATGCAGCTTGTTCTTGAATTTCTATACAATGATCTTCCAATTAGCATGTGAGTATCAAGAATATATGATCTATTCCATCTTCTATGAACATTTGAACCGAAAAGAATGTCACTTTCAACTGGACTGATTAACTTCTCTGACAAGAACTAAACAAATCTGAGCATCGCTTCACCGTTGGAAGTTCACTAACATTAACAATGATGAAGGCAGATTTGACCCTCCACTGAAATTGCGACACGTGGTACATCGTGACAATTAGGAGACACCTAGGCAACAATTTATCAAGTTGGTCCTACCTGGGCACCGGCTTGGCATGACCTGGCGCGACCTGTACGCAGCCTACGGGCGGCCTGCACATGGCCTGCGCGCTGCCTGGCATGGCCTGCGCGACCAGGCCGACCTGGATCAGCCTGGCACATGATCCGACCTGTCCGACCTAGCCGCCCATAAGACGCCCACCGATAACTCGGCATGCATACCCCACGAGCTCAGTAGCTCACCAAGGAGCTCGGTAACTCACCAAAGAGTTTGCCAAGGAGTCAGGCAGCTCGACAGAGCTCGCAACAAACATCTTGGCATAGCCCAAGGAGCTCGACATAGCTCCCCCGAGCAGCTCACCACTTGTAGGGTAGCTCGGTACAGAAGAGTAGTTTGGCGTATCGTATGAAGATCTCCTGCCTGACAACCTGGTCCAGACACCGACCTGCCGACCTGACAACTTGGCCCAGGCGCCGACCTGGCCGCCTAACACAAGCGCCAGCCTGACGACCTCGAGGAGTTCACCACTGTACCCCGGTTCTGACGGGATGTGATGAGTCTTACCGTTTGAAGGCTTTTCACCCACCTAACCTGCGAGGACTCCAGTATATAAAGACCTCAGCCCCCAAAGGGGAGGGAGGATGAAAAACGATGGTAACCCCTGATCTCTAGCTCTCTCATTTCTCTCCAAGCTCTCTGTAGTCAGAATGCTAACTTAGGCATCGGAGAGTCCTCGCCGGGTAAACACCCCCGGGTCCTCTGATTCAGTTCTCGCAAGTCCCTCAGCTCCTGCCACCTACAAAGGAGAGGAGATCATCTCATGCAGAGGGCAGTCGAGTTACGCTGCACCAGGGAACTCCACCATCCTCTGAGTTGCAGGCCGCCTAGGAGCAGGTCAAATGACAAGTCCACTAAGATAGTTATCCACCAGGGAATTCGCCACCAAGTAGCTCTCCACCAGGTAGTTCTCCACCAGGGAGTTCGCCACCAAGCAACTCTCCACCAGGGAGTTCGCCACCAGGCAGTTCGCCACCAAGCAACTCTCCACCAGGGAGTTCGCCACCAGGCAGTTCTCCACCAGGGAGCTCACCACCAAGCAGTTTTCCACCAGGGAGTTCGCCACCAAGTAGTTCACCAGGGAGTTCGCCACCAAGAAACTCTCCACCAGGGAGTTCGCCACTAGGCAGTTCTCCACCAGGGAGTTCACCACCAGGGAGCTTGCCACTAGGCAGTTCTCCACCGGGGAGTTCGCCACCAAGTAGCTCATCACCAAAGCACTTCACCACAAGGTCAAATGACGAGGTACTTAGCCAAAAAAATTGATACACCACAAAAATTGGTACGTGACTGGAAACGGTTATATCAATTAACATTGGCACATTAATAACAATAATAATAATAATAATAATAATGATAATAATAATAATAATAATAATAATGATAATAATAATAATGATAATAATAATAATAATAATAATAATAATAATAATAATAATAAAGTCTATTGTTAAAAAAAAGACATATGTTTTATTGGAATTGGAGTTTGTATCCATTATAACTAAAAGTCTATTTGGTAAGAAGGTAAATTTGTCAATGCAAAACTAACCTAACTTTGCAATTTATATGAACCGTTTTACACTACATAATTGCATTGACACGTTTCAAAATGCAGCCTAGGTGCATGCATGCTTGTAAAAATATTACATTTCTTTAATTCAAATGAGTAATATCATGCCTTACCCATTTCATAGATATACATAGTGTTGAGTCCTTTTCTCGATGCTATACCTAGGTTTCCCTACTATTGACGTGGCCTATTTTGGCTCACAAACCAAGGGTATGTAGGATAGGGATTCAAATTTAACTAAGTTAAGTAGGAGTATAATACTAATTCTGCTTAGGTTTTCCTACTTGTGAGGTATCCTATTTTATTCACAATTCTAAGATTGTGAATTCAACAATGAAACATGACTATATATTAATGGAGGCAAGAATTTTCCTATACCAAGATTATTATTAATAGCTAGGCTACCTAGCTTCCGAGCCTCCTAGATGAACATTTTGGAATCAATAACCATTATGTTTTAGAGACTAAGGCTGAGGTTTAACCTTTTGTCAAATGGGACTAGATTTGGGTGATTAAAGTTTGAGCTCAACAAATTTCATTTCAGTACAAATGTCCCAAAAGGTGGTTAGATTTGCATGCAGACATATTGATAACTCATTCATGCGTTTTTTCATGATAACTCCTTTGTAGGTTTTAACAATACAAGTCAGTCATTGCTTTATCATGGATAGCTTAGGAAGGATAGAACTTCTCATGCAACCATTTCAAGTTGGAATAGTAACTCTTATAGGGTTTTTGAAGTTTCAAACTTATTTGTGACACACACTAACCTTTTGATCCAAGTTGAACTCTATATTTCAAGTGGGGACAACTCCTATAAGGTATTTTCCTACTAGAGTCTACCCTAGCTTTATAACTTCTAGTATTCTCACATATCAATGAGCCATATATGGTTGAAGTTTTCATTATATGGGACTAACTTTGTTGCTCATAGCCATAGTTGTCAAGGCGGTGCCTTAGCGACAAAGTACCTTTGGAGTCTCACCTCATCTAATTGTAAATCAGTTTTCTATAGCATTTTATAACAAACTTTTATATTCTTATTTTTTTGAAGTTATAATTATAAAATAGACATTTTTAAACTAAAATATTCATTTTGTGTGTTTATATACTAATTCCTTTTTTGTTATTTTCTTATTTGTTAGGGTTTAATCAACACAAACATTGTTAAATACTGTATTGAACCTTCAAAGACTTCAAAACCTAAACCAATAAGTAAGAAAGAATATAAAATGTTGTCTAATAAACACGTTTTCTTCTTTTTTTTTACTAATTTTGTGTTTTTATATACTATTTTTTTTCTTCTTCTTCCACCTTTTTCTTTTCTTCTTTTCCTATAACAGAAATAAGGGTTCAGCCCCTATATTTTTCAAAATTTCTTTTCTGTCTTCTTTTTCTTCTCATGACTATGTTGGAACATGTTGATTTTCTATATTTTAACATAAAGTTTATACTTTTCTTATAAAAATTATATATATTTATCAAGGAAATATGATTATGGAACCTAGGGAACTACTCTAGGATACATGTTTTGACTTAAAAAAAAATCTATCACCTAGGTGACTGGGAGCCCCCCTGTCGCCTAGTCTTGCCTTGGCACCTTGAAAACTATGCTCATAGCATGAGCTTAACAATTTCATATAGTAAATGATCAATTTGCAAAAACATTCTTAGCCATAAGTTTATAATGATTTAGTTGAATGTTTATCCAAATATCAATATTAATAGAGTTCATGTGAAACAAACATTTATAAATTCGTGTGATCCTAGACAATGATGGGGATATGTTCTCATTCTTACAAGGAAGCTCTAAGATTTTTGGGAACTTTCCTAATTTGACATTTCAAAGACCAAGAAGCAAGTGGATCTTTAGATCTTGGCTCTTGCTTCACTCAATGACTTGAAACAATACAAACATTTCCAATGTTTGAAATCAACACACTATCTAGATTTTATACAAAAGAGATCAAGTATAGCAATAATAATGTAATATAATTACCAAAGCATAAACTTTAGGATAAATTGTTGAAACCTCCTCCGAAGTTTCTAACTGTTGCTAAAACTTACCTTGGAGTTTGGTAATTGCAATCATCTCTCTTGAACTTTTTGACACAGTTGTAAGTAGACCCCTTTTGTTAGAATACTCTAACAAGAGGCACAAAAATATCCAAAATAAACCAACTTGGGCCCATGTAGGGCCAGATTTTGGCTTGCAATCTAGGGCCGGGGTATGGGCTGGGCCCAGGCCTAACTTAAAGCCCTTTTCATTGCTATTATGCCCGACTAGGGCCCTGCTTGGCCCAACCCATGATCACCCCTACTTTGGAGGGTTCAACCTTTGATTGAGTTTCTTACGAACTATTTTGAGATGTAATTAGGCCTCTTAGGATTTTCACTTACCATTATTGACAAATGCTTTGGATGTCCTCACAAGACCTGCTGGCACCGTGCTCACAGCCAATTGTAGCTATCCATTGAAAATATATCAATGTGAATAAAAACATATAATTAAGGAGACATTCCTAATACACATTGAAGTGGTTGTGAGTAGACCTGCTCATGGGCCGGGCCGGGCCGGTATTTGCATCTTTATCAATAAATGTCTTATTTTTAATGTACTTTTACAAAATAATATTATATTAATTTAGTAATAATTTAATAATTTATTAAACTAATTTATTTTTCATAATAAAAATTTAATATTTATTAATAATTTAAAAAATAAATATATAATATAAATGCTTTTTTATTATATGTAATAGTATTGGATCGGGCTCGGAACTGGGCTGGACTTATTTGAGAAGGCCCGATCCAGCCCAAAAAATGACCAAACTTAGTATTTAAAGCCCGAACCCAAGCCCATGAGCATGAAGTTTTGTCCAAATCCAAAATATAACGGGCCGAGCCAGGTCTTCGGACTACCCACCCATGAAGAGGTTGTGAGTAAAATATGATCACGGTCCTCAATCTTATATCTACTTAGAAGTCGCTCTATACCAATCTTTTTTTATCAAAGAAAAATAGGGCATATCATTATATGATATTGAAAAACTTACATGGTTCGGGGCCGAGTTGCTATAAGATACTTTTAGTTGGCCCTTACAGAATATATAAGCAAAAAATATGAATTGCTTGATTGTAGCATCTAGGTATATGTACAAAATATATAACTTCAAAAGAAGGTATTAATCTTCTTAGGCAGCTCCTATGCAGCTGCTCTATCCAGTGTTTTCATGTGTTGGCAAATTCAGCTTGGTACATGATCCGACCTGGCCGACCTAGTCGCCCATAAGACGCCCACCGATAACTCGGCATGCATACCCCACGAGCTCAGTAGCTCACCAAGGAGCTCGGTAGTTCACCAAAGAGTTTGCCAAGGAGTCAGGCAGCTCGACAGAGCTCGCCACAAGCATCTTGGCATAGCCCAAGGAGCTCGACATAGCTCCCCAGGGCTGCTCACAACTTATAGGGTAGCTCGGTACAGAAGAGTAGTTTGGCGTATCGTAGGAAGATCTCCTGCCTGACAACCTGGCCCAGACACCAATCTGCCGACCTGACAACCTGGCCCAAGCGCCGACCTGGCCGCCTAACACAAGCGCCAGCCTAACGACCTTGAGGAGTTCACCACTGTACCCCGGTTCTGACGGGATGTGATGAGTCTTACCGTTTGAAGGCTTTTCACCCACCTAACCCGCGAGGACTCCAGTATATAAAGACCTCAGCCCCCAAAGGGGAGGGAGGATGAAAAAGGATGGTAACCCCTGCTCTCTAGCTCTCTCATTTCTCTCCAAGCTCTCTGTAGTCAGAATGCTAACTTAGGCATCGGAGAGTCCCCGCCGGGTAAACACCCCCGGGTCCTTTGATTCAGTTCTCGCAGGTCCCTCAGCTCTCGCCACCTACAAAGGAGATGAGATCACCTCATGCAGAGGGCGGTCGAGTTACGCTGCACCAGGGAACTCCACCATCCTCTTAGTTGCAGGCCGCCTAGGAGCAGGTCAAATGACAAGTCCACTAAGGTAGTTATCCACTAGGGAATTCGCCACCAAGTAGCTCGCCACCAGGTAGTTCTCCACCAGGGAGTTCGCCACCAAGCAACTCTCCACCAGGGAGTTCGCCACCAGGCAGTTCTCCACCAGGGAGCTCACCACCAGGCATTTCTCCACCAGGGAGTTCGCCACCAAGCAACTCTCCACCAGGGAGTTCGCCACTAGGCAGTTCTCCACCAGGGAGTTCACCACCAAGTAGCTCTCCACCAGGGAGCTTGCCATTAGGCAGTTTTCCACTAGGGAGTTCGCCACCAAGTAGCTCATCACCAAGGCACTTCACCACCAGGTCAAATGACGAGGTACTTAGCCAAAAAATTTGATACACCACAAAAATTGGTACGTGACTGGAAACGGTTATATCAATTAACATTAGCACATTAATAATAATAATAATAATAATAAAGTCTATTGTTAAAAAAAAAGACATATGTTTTATTGGAATTGGTGTTTGTATCCATTATAGCTAAAAGTCTATTTGGTAAAAAGGTAAATTTGTCAATGCAAAACTAACCTAACTTTGCAATTTATATGAACCGTTTTACACTACATAATTGCATTGACACTTATTTGCATCGTTTCAAAATGCAGCCTAGGTGCATGCATGCTTGTAAAAATATTACATTTCTTTAATTCAAATGAGTAATATCATGCCTTACACATTTCATAGATATACATAGTGTTGAGTCCTTTTCTCGATGCTATACCTAGGTTTCCCTACTATTGACGTGGCCTATTTTGGCTCACAAACCAAGGGTATGTATGCTAGGGATTCAAATTTAACTAAGTTAAGTAGGAGTATAATCTTCTTAGGCAGCTCCTATGCAGCTGCCCTATCCAGTGTTTTCATGTGTTGGCAAATTCAACCAACTCTGTACTCTGTATAGACCAAAAGATGCAATTGTAGCAGTCAGAAGGGCTCGTATTTCAGCATCGTAGCTACTGATGGCCCAACAGGGTCTGCCTTCTGCATAAATGAATTGTTCATTGGCATGTTAGAAGATGCACCCACGTCCTGCGTGACCTGTAACTGGGTCAAAAGAATTCAAAAGAATCATCAGTATATAAAATGGGTACATTATTGTGATATCTACTTAGAAGCCGCTCTACTAATAGAATAAATTTTATGGAGAAGTACAGATACACCCGATGAAGAATTCTGAATTCCACCCCCCTACTATTAGCCCTCTCTCCCTTATAAATCATATCTTATCCATGAATTTGGAATCATACATTCTCCTACAGGCTATAAAATTCTAATATGGGCTGATTGGTCATTCTCCCTAAATTTTATGATTTTTACTTTCGAGGAATTCGGATATAACGGTAATATGGGCTGATTGGTCATTCTCCCTCATTGAGAACATATTTTATACTTTATTTCGTAAATATTCCTTATTTGCGGCTAACATAAATGTAGCCAGCATGTATTGTGCTCATCTTTAGGTTATAAGCCTCTCAAAGCGCATATACACACACAAAAAAAAAAAAACAGAAAAAAGGAAAAAGGAAAAAAAGAAAATTATTTATTTTTTGGTCTCTTCGGCGGTTATCAAACTGTCCATAAAGCATAGGTGGGTCACGATCCACCTATCTTAATTTGGTGGGGCACGATCCAGTTCCACTGCCCTGCAGAGTGATAGATAGAACATACAAATTACAAACCATAAACAAATGAAATGTGCAATCAAAATTCATCTTAAATATCTAAAAACTAGAGATTCCAATCTAACATCAGAGTCAAAGATCTACGGAATAATGTTGTACAGTACATCATAGCTCAACCCTAGTTCCCTCTGATGAGCAACGCTTGGAATCTATAAAGCAAAATGCTTTTTAGTGCAGAGAACTGGTGGAAAAACTCTCTCACTGTAGTCTGAACTCAAAACATGGCGACGGTGGCTCAACTTCGATACTCTCCTCTCTCTAACCATTACAATTTCCCCGGAAACCGTCATGTTGTATCTCCAAATCCCCGTTTTCCGGCGGCGTCTTTTCCTGTTCATTTCTCTTCCCCCTCTACCTCCCCTTCAAATCTATCTTCCTCGTTTCCGAAAACCAGAGCTTCTGACACGAGCTCCCTCGGAAAGTTCGACCTTTCCGATGCCGGAGGCAATGGAGGCAGTGGATCCGGCCGCGGAACAGGTGGCGGTGGCAATGACGGGTGGAATTCTGGTCATAGTGGTAGCGGGGATTCTGAGGATCGATCGTCATCGTCATCTTCAGGTTTAGGAATTCTAGGGCTTTTCTTGAACGGATGGAGGTCAAGGGTAGCCGCAGACCCTCAGTTCCCCTTCAAGGTTTTGATGGAGGAAATAGTTGGGGTTAGCGCGTGCGTTCTCGGGGACATGGCGTCTCGCCCTAATTTCGGACTTAACGAGCTCGATTTTGTGTTCTCGACTCTCGTCGTCGGATCGATTCTGAACTTCGTCCTTATGTATCTTTTAGCTCCTACGGTGGCTTCGTCTTCGCCCAGCCTCCCTGCGATTTTCGCAAGCTGCCCGACAAGCCACATGTTTGAATCAGGAGCGTACAGCGTGCTCGATCGGTTTGGGACGTTTGTGTACAAAGGGGTTCTGTTTGCTGCAGTTGGGTTCGCGGCGGGGCTCGTGGGGACTGCGATTTCGAATGGGTTGATTAAGATGAGGAAGAAGATGGATCCCAACTTTGAGACGCCGAATAAGCCCCCTCCGACCGTGCTGAATGCTATTACTTGGGCGATTCATATGGGTGTTAGCAGTAATTTCAGGTATCAGACCTTGAACGGGATTGAGTTCCTGCTGGCGAAGGGTCTGCCGCCGTCGGGATTTAAGGCGTCGGTGCTGGTTTTGAGGTGTTTGAACAATGTCCTTGGAGGGTTTTCGTTTGTGTTGTTGGCGAGGCTGACGGGGTCACAGAAGGTCGAAGAAGGGAAGAGTGTGGAGACAACCAAGGAAGCTGGTTTGGCTGAGGAGAAAGTAAGGTTAATCGAGGAGAGTGAGGATTTGCAGAGCAGCAGTCAGTCTGGTTGTAAGTGATCTGGTTAGTCTTCTTTGCTACCCATCTCTAGAGTAGAAAAGTAAAATGTGTGCTTTTTATTTTTTATTTTTTCCTTCTTTTGAAAACTAAATTGGGAATGAGACACTGGGTTTGAGTGGGTTTTCACTGAAGGATGGATTTTGGGTGTCTCTGAGTTTATGTAATTTACAGGTGAATATATGAAAAGGGAAATAATCTTTTTATGTTGGATCAATGCTGAGTTGCAGAGTAATGATTTAAGAGAACAATTAAATATCTGTTGATTTTGAAGAAAATTTTTAGGATTAAGATATTGCTGAGGAATTGAAGATGACCAAATTTTAGCAATTTCGGTTCGGTACAAATGTACAATGATAAGTGTGAGGGAGGATTCAGGCAGCTATTCCAGTAATTTAGAATGGAAATTTTCTGGATGAGTGGAACCAAAATTTCGAATCTGAGAAATGTGTTAGTGACTGACAACATTCTTTTTATAACTTTAATGTTCGTAGCAAGTGGGTGGCTTGGGCAGTGCACATGGAGAATTCGATTATTTTGGGTAAATTTTTTATTAAGAACAATTCTAGTGTGCTGAAGCATGTTTTCTATTAATTTAGCAATATGCCTATAATTATAAATTTGAAATGTCTCAATCTAATTTAGCAATATGAATATCCTAGCCTAAGTTGGAACATTCTTATGATTGGGCTTGTTTAAGGACGAGTCTTTAATGGAGATGGATGATTGCTAATTATCAAAAAAATAAAAAAAAAAGATGGATTGATGACTGTGAGGAAAGGGGGAAAATATTTAAAAAGGGCATATTTTAATAAATTAATAATGATATTAGAAATTTTATAATAGAAGAAAGGGAAAAGTACTTTTTAGGTCAAGTTTTTTTGGCTATGATCCCACTTTAGACACTCTTTAACTTTGCACGAGAATGTGTCTTTTAAAATCTAATTCCACTTTGGGACAGAAAAATATGAGTATTTAGTAAAATAATTTAAAATTTATGTTAAAGTATAAAGTTGCTTCATTTTCAAACTAGTGGGCCCCCCTGGAATCCAATATGATGACAGAAGAGATTAAATGGAAATAAAAAACGAAAAAGAAAGATTAAATGGAAATGTAAATGATATGACGCACCGGAAATTTTTCAAAAATTACTAATGTAACAATAATTAATATGCAAACTCACCAAAATGTCCAAAATTAATTTATCAAAGTTCTGTTACTTTAATTTTTGCTAAATTAATAATTTCTGTTAAATTAAATTACCAAAAAGATCAGTAAATTAATTACAAAATTACCAAAATAACTACACAAATTAATTTCCCAAAATTATCTAAATTATTTTTGATATGCCATGCAAATTATTAATTTATATCAAATTAATATTTTTCCAAAATACTAAAGTTATTGTCATAAATTACAAAAATTAATAATTTATTGATAAATTACTGGTTTGTGATAATCTAATTATTGTTAATTCTTAATTCTATAGTTAATAATTTTCAACAAAATTACCATAATTAATTACCACTAAATTATTGTTAATTAATTTCTATGAAATTACCAAAGTTACCAAAATTAGCAAAATTATACATTTATTAGTTCAATTTTTGGTAAATTAATTAATTAATTAATGTGCCTAAATTAATTTTTGGTAAATTAATTACAAAAATTACTTTACAAGAATAACAACAATAAATAAATTACCTAAATTACAAAAACCATTGTTTGATAAATTACGAAAATTAATAATTTACTGATTTACTAATAATTAAATTGTTGTTTGATATATTGTTAGTTTCTATTAATTTATTGTTTGACGAATTGCTGTTAGTTAAATTATTGATTTAGTGTTAATTATAATTTATAATAGCCTAACATTAAATCAATAGTAATTTGATTTAAGTACCTTAATTAACAATAAAAAGAGACTAGGCGAAGTATATACCCAATCTATTGACTCGGATAAAGACCATTTTGCTATAGTGATGGTTCGACAACAATGTACCAGGGTCATCCTAGCATTTCAATCTTGTTTCAATCTATCTTTTCCAACTGATGATCAACCTTAGCGTCTCAATTTCCCTATTAATCTATATTTTTCAAGTGATGATCGTTGGCTACCTTTTTCAACTGATGATCAACCTTAGCATCTCAATCTTAATGTTAATCTACATTTTACAAGTGATGATCAATGGCTCCTCTCGATGGTTGAAAAGTTGCATGTGGGTGGCCATGAATGGGTCTCCAACTTGTTTCATCTAACAACACAACAAAGCAATTCCTTTTCACGATACGTAAAAAAGCTCATCTCTAAAATGCTTAGAATTCCTTTGGAGGCTAACCCAAAAAGCTATTTGGGTGCACCCATAATTGCAAGTCTGCAACAAGAGTCGCTAAGGGTACATTTGTCAATATAATTGAATCGTGGGGTGTTTTCTTGAACCGAACTGATATTACCGGTTTTTAGAAAACCGGTAATAGGAACGGGACCAAAATCAGTCGGTTAACCAGTTGACCAATTTGGTTTGTCGGTTTTTTGGTTTTTTAGTTTTTACAATATATATTATAAAAATATATATAAATATATAATAAAAATAATTGATATATATTAAATATTATATTTTAAATAATATATAATATATTATAAATATATATATATATATATATTTTTATATAATGCATATTTATTAATTTATAATATATAAAGTATATATAATATACATAAATATATATAAAATATATAGAAATATATGTATATTTGTCAGTTTAGTTAACCGTCATTTTTTATATTAGTTAACCGAAACTGAACTGGTACCTTTGATTTTTTAAAAACACCGAACTGAAACTAAACTGACTGGTTCGGTTAACCAATTTTTCGGTTTGATTTCGATCGATTCAGTTTTTCGGTTTTTTTTTGCTCACCCCTAGCTCCCAAGATGTGCAAATTGGAAAAATAATACTTTATCCTTAGTGGAAAGGTTAACTTTGACCGATTCTACTACAAATATGGTGCCTAATTATACCATGAGATTATTTAGAATTCCAAGAAATGCCATAGAAGATCTTAACGAACTCCAAAGAGAATTTTTATGGTCAAACTTAAGTGAGAAAAAGCCTATCCATCTCCTGAAATGAGATAAGGCTTGTACCCCCCAAAAGATAGAGAGGTTCTTTGGGTAAATGAGGCAAATCTAACAAAACTTGGATGGAAAATCTTAAGTGAGGAGGAAAACCTATGGTTAAGGTTATGAAGGATAAATACTTGAAGAGATAGTTTTTGGGATGTCAAGATTAGAGTATCTCTTGGGCATGGAGAGGCATTCTCTTTGCCCAAGATCTTATTAAAAAAGGAATTTGTTGGTTAGTAGGGAATGGAAGAATAATCAAATTTTGGCAAGATAATTGGATGTTTGGGAAACCTCTTATTGAAGAAATAAACAATGACAATAATCTATACTATATAGAAAAGTGTGAATGTAATGCAATAGTTTTTTTTTTGGACTAAAATTACCCTTTATTTATTTGTTTGAGAAATGGTATAAAATTCATTTTATTATATCTTTAATGTCAGCTTTAATGACTAGTAAAATATCCATATTTGTGAATTTAATCCATCTCTAATTGCAAGAATTCAAAATGTAACTTCAATTATTACTTCCCACCTCATTTCATAGTTGTCAAGGCGATGCCTAGGTGACAAGATGCCCTTGGAGGCTTGCCTCACCTAATTGCCAAGTAGTTTTCTATAGCATGTTATAAAAACTTTTACATTCTTAATTTTTTTAGGTTATAATTATAAAATAGACATTTTTAAATTAAAATATTCATTGTTTGTTTATATAGTATTTTTTTTTTATTATGGATATTTATGAAGGAAATATGATATGGAACATAGGGAACTACCCTAGGATACACGTTTTTACTCAAAAGAAATCCATTGCCTAGGCGCTTGCCTAAGCGACTAGGTGACAAGGTGCCCTCGTGTTGCCTAGCCTTTCCTTGGCGCCATGAAAACTATGTCTCATTTAATCTCCTCCAATTAAGTCTTATACTTAAGATATTAAATCCCATTTTATCTTATTAAATCATATATTTTAAAGTTATTTTTCACTAATAAATGCTACTAATGATATCTATGTCAATATTTTTAACATTACAAATCCATATAATTTTAAAATTGACTAAAAAATAAAATCATTCTTTATCCAAGTGGTGATTAAGCAATTCAACCATTCAAATCATATTGATCAATCTACGAAGTCATACTTAGATAATAAAATTTTTAAAATAGATATAAATATGAAAAATTACAAAAAAAAATGTAGAAAAATTAGACACATTTATGTAATCAAATTATTTTTATTAATAATGAAAATAAAATACATAATTTAGAAATAGGCATAGGTCAGTAGTAAATTGATTTTTTTTGCAAAATTCAAGGATTGTGAAATTGGATTTATTATCTTCAATCAAATAACTTAAGAAAAAATCTCTAAATGTTCATAAGATATTTATAAGATTAAGCTTTGACATATGGAATAAAGCACTAAGCAATATTCATATTCAAAAAAATGAGTGGAGTAAAAAAAAAAAAGGATGTTGAGAAGAATGGGTTTTTAATTAGTGACAAGACGAAAGAAAGTCAACTAAGATGTTCACAACCAATAACTGCACTAGCATGAGTGAATTGGTGCAACTAAAAGATTCTAAGGCTGTGTTTGGTTTGAAGAAAAAGGTAGAGAAACTTATATAAGGTTTGTACTGTTTCCCTTTCTTTCCTTTCTTTTTCCTACCTTTTCCTTCAAACCAACATAACCTAAAAGATCACGGAAGACCAAAGAAAATATGGTCTCAAGTGGTACAAAGTAATTCAAGTATTTATAATTTAACAAAACATATGGGTCTTTATAGAGCACAATGGTAATATAGGATTGGTCCAAAATAATCATGATGAAGGTCAAAGTCGAATGGATACGTCCCAAGTTGATGTTTCTTATTTCCCTTCTCAAAAGTTCAACAAAGATGTTTTGGAACATTTTTTATTGTTTTGATGAAATTGAATTGACATTAGAATATAGTTTTTATATATCTTATTGCTTATTGATTCACACCACTTCTTTACTATTTCCACCATTATAAATATTTAGGTAATAGCATTATATTATGAATTTAAGTGTGTTGTGGTTTTGATTGGAAGGAATTTTCTATTTGACACGTTGGGTTCAGCCAACAATCCCAATCGGCCAAAGAATCTTCCATGTGGCTAAATTAATTAGAAAAGATTCGTTGATAGAGTTTTCTCATCCTCGCGCTCGTGATAGAGGTGTGATCAAAAGTTGACATGCAAGTACAATATTCCTTCATCCATAGCACCAAGTAGGGATGCAAGCGGATAGGATAGGATTTGAATCAATGTATATTCGAATTCAATTTGATATCGTTTATATCAGATTCGCTCGGATTTGATAGGGTTCGACTTGAATTCAAATCTTATCAATAAGTTGGATATTTTGATCTGTTTTGACTCAACTTATTTTCTTTATAAATTAATAATTTATTAAAAGAAAAATAAAATATACTAATTTAAATAAAGTAAAAACAAAAAAAAGTATTTATTAATTATTTTTCATCATATATATACATGCTTTTTATAAAAAATAAATAATATAATAAATTTATAAAAATATAATATAAAATATATAAATAAATAACATATATATTATTATATATTTATATTTATAAATATATAATATATATCACATCAGATAGTGGGTGATTTGAATCCAATCCGATTTCTAATCGGATCCTATTATCCGATATGAAGATTCGAGCAGGGGTGGTCCAAATTTGGCCAAATAGGATCGGCTCTCGGATCGGACCGATCCATTTGCACCCCTACTTACAAGGGAGCACCCTTAAATGAGCCCATATCTCCTACAAGCAAAAGCTCTATGCATTCGGAATTCAGTTGTACATTAAGAATATCTCTCATGTATGTATGTTAAATTTAGGCTACATTCACTTTAGGAAGCTAGTTATCCATATAAATGCATTTATCTAATATGAGTAACTGCATTACCCATGTTCTTTTATTTCTTAAGTAAATAGGATAATGACAATTTTAGTCATAAAGGCCATTATTAAAAGGGGTAATTTTATCCCATCAAAGTGTTGGCAACTTGCACCCTAAGTGGGAAAGTTAGTTATTCACATGCTTGGAGACAGGTAAGTGATACTTTGGAAAAATAATTTTTCTGTAAATCCCACATAAATCTAAAAAAAAAAACATGGTTATTTTGGTCAATAGGAACTTTCCCCCTCTCAAAATCTAAAAAATGAAAGGCCCTTGATAGAAAAATGTTTCCAATGTATGGTTGAATGCCCATACTTGCAGAATGAGTGTTCTAGAAGATTCCAATTTCCATTATGCCTTAAATACCTTATTTTTTAAGAACTCATTAGTAACATCTTCTCATGAGTAACGAGTTCTAACACACTGATAGCATGCCAGAATCATCTCATCATAAAATGTAACATACAAGTATGGGAGATATTCTTGATGTGCAACAACAATGGTGGAGTCGGGAATTTTCCTTTTTTTTTTTTTGGGGGGGGGGGGCACGTTGAACAAGAAAATGATGAGATAGGGAGCAGAAAATAAACAATTTCAATTTTATTTTTAATTTATTTTGGGGGTTGGAGGAGGCTTAGAATATGACCCTTTGAAGGAAAAAGTAAGGAAAGGAAATGAAAGGAAGGAAAGCCTTTACAAATCTTGTATAAATTTCCCTCGTTTCCCTTCCTTTTCCTACTCTTTCCTTCAAATCAAACATAGTGTAAATGCATAGACCCTGTATAGATTTCCTTGACTTTCCCTATTTTTTTCTTGAAACAACCTAAATGTACCTTGAAAGCATGGGCATTCACTCACACATTGGGAACTGAATTTAACAAACATGTATAAGAGATATTCCCAATATGTGGGTGGATGCAAGTGTTTAAGGATGCGTGCTGATGTAGGTGCACATGGCCTTGCCCAATAGCGGGCCTGTGCATGTTAGACGGCGGTGCTTTGGTGTTCATTCTGGAATCAATGACACGATCGCACTTGGTAACCTCTAATGACTGTGCCCCCCACGTACGAACTGTATTCAGACCGTCCGAGCTCACCTACCTCCAGGCGGCCTCAAGCATAAATAGGAGCCAACCCTCTCAAGGTAAAGGGACTGGAACTTAGTATCAAGAATAAGAACTTGAGAACTCTTAATCTCCTTTGTGGCATTGTCTGAGTGTTTACACCTTAGGCCTCGTCCACCTTGCACTGCACCTGAACTAACTTGACTGTTGGAGTCTTCGCCTCGAGTACCAACCTGAGGCCTCTAACGATTATCTTCTTTGATCCTCGTAGGACCATCCTACCAGCCCTTGTCCAGGCCTTAGACTACTCAACCATACCTCAGCTTGGGAGCGAATTGATAGTATTGCCCTTAGTCGATTTTGACCGACAACGCGTGCAGAGTTTTATGGGGAGGGAATCCAATTGGCATAACATGGTATGTTATAAATAAAATAATAAAAAAATAAAAAGATAAATCTACATAAAAATGATAAAACAAGCAGAAAAAACCGAATATGTTTTTTATATTAAATATAGGAAAGGTAATAGAGCATGTGTAATAGAGCATGTTTGGGCCTTTGGATTAGGGCCGTACTCCACATCCCCAATCCCAACTTTGAAAGAAGTCTCCATCATTGACCCTGATCTTCTATGATCCTTAAAAGTGATGAATTCCCCATCGAGAACCCAAATACCTAAAGTTTTTAAATTAATTTTTTGTAGAAAATAGACTTATTTATTTAAAAAATTAAATAAAAATATTATTTTAATATATCTTTTTAAAAAATAAAAATACTTAAATATTATTTTAATCAGGGTTAGAGAGGAATAGGTTCCCGGCAAGGCAATCTCCAACCCCGACACGTGGTCGAAGAATTGCCATCCCTAATTAAATATTCATCATATTAAACATAATTGATTTCACAAATGAGATTTACTGTTATCAATAATAGAACTGGCTTAAAAATACGAAAAGCAAAAAAAAAGTCTAACCGGCTCAGGTGATGGTTCAACCAGCCAGATCACTGGGTCGACAACAACGGGTCTGGGCTTCTCTCATGCTCAAATTCTCCGGAACGGCCAAAAAGAGTAGTATTGGATGGCGGGTCCTGGTTTTCGTGGGTTGGTGGACGAATAAATCCAAACAAGCCCTCAACAATGAACAAACCACCCACCTCTTTCCTTTCAACCAAACAGATTTGAGACCGGATGTGATCTTTACACCTGGCGCCTCACAGCCGCCTAACATATACACTCTATCATGCATTTGAAACATTTCCCGTACTTATGAATTATTATTCACAACAGATGTTCTCAATACACGGCGGACGTGCATGTCAGGAGCAGATCCCGTCTCAACAAATTTGCGTTTTTCAACTTCAGTCATGGGATGGCTTGGGTCTGGGATACAGTACCGTCCGCATCTATCAGACACTCTCATAAATTGCCACGTGGAGAGTATCAAATGATCAGAACCCAATAAACAGTCCCCTTCACTGTGGGCTCAACGGATGGTGGTTCCGTATCCTGATCCTCCTCATATAAGAGAGATGCTCAATCTAGACCGTCCAAACAATTGTAAATGTGCCTCAACTCAAATCCGTGTAGCATGGTAACCAAAGAAAGATTCCAATTTAACGATATATTTTGTATGCTAGGGATTCGACTTTATATTATTATTATATATCCTCTAACGTTATATCATAACTTCATCTGTTTCATCTCGTTGTCGAAAAGTACAGATACCAACAACGACACATGAGATAAAAGATTAAGTAAAGTCAAAGTTTTCTACGTAAGATTTGAAAGTCATCAAATCTGATGGTGGATATTTCTTGTCTAACTGACTTGGTAGGTTGGTTCAAGAGCTTCTTTATGCAACAAAATCGAACGTGGAGGACTGACTGAAATTTCAGTTGAATCTCGTTCTCTCGCCGGAAAACATGGCGACAGTGGCCCAACTCCGATACTTTCCTCTACATAATCAATATGATCTCGCCGGAAGCCGACATCTTACCAGCCAAAACATCCGTTCTTCGGCGCTCTCTCTCCCTGCACATTTCTCTGTCTCCTCTCCCTCCCCTTTGAATATATCTCTCTCTCTTCTCCAAACCAGAGCTTCTAGCCCCAGCTCCGCCGGAAAATTCGAACTTTCCAATGATGGAGGCAATGGAGCCGGCGGAAAAGGCCGTGGAACCGGCGGTGGCGGCAATGACGGGTGGAGTTCCGACCATAGTGGTGGTGGAGATTCCGAGGATCGATCTTCATCGTCATCGTCAGGTATAGGAATTCTAGGGTTGTTCTTGAACGGATGGAGATCACGGGTTGCGGCTGATCCACAGTTTCCGTTCAAGGTTCTGATGGAGGAATTGATCGGCGTTAGTGCAAACGTTCTTGGAGACATGGCGACTCGTCCTAATTTCGGACTCAACGAGCTCGACTTTGTCTTCTCGACTCTTGTCGTCGGATCGATAGTAAACTTCATTCTTATGTATCTTTTAGCCCCAACGGCGGCTGCGTCATCGGTGAATCTCCCTGCGATCTTCGCGAGCTGTCCGAAGAGCCACATGTTTGAATCAGGAGCATACAGTGTTCTCGATCGGTTTGGGACGTTTGTGTATAAAGGAACTCTGTTTGCTGCAGTTGGGTTTGCTGCGGGGCTCGTGGGCACTGCGATTTCAACTGGGCTGATTAAGATGAGGAAGAAGATGGATCCCAATTTCGAGACGCCGAATAAGCCTCCGCCCACGGTGTTGAATGCTATTACTTGGGCAATTCATATGGGTCTGAGCAGTAACCTCAGGTATCAAACTTTGAACGGGGTTGAGTTTCTGCTGGAGAAGGGGCTGCCATCTTTGGGATTTAAGGCTTCGGTGGTGGTTTTGAGGTGTTTAAATAATCTTCTCGGAGGTGCTTCATTTGTGATCTTGGCGAGGTTGACGGGATCACAGAAAGTTCAGGAGGGGAAGGCTGTGGTTTCAACGCAGGAGGGGGAGTTGGCGGAAGAGAAGGTGAAGTTGATACAGGGGAGTGAGGATTTACAGAGCAGTCAGTCTGCGTCTAAGTAATTTGGCTTGTCTTCTCTTTCTTTTGTTAACTTTCAGGGAAAGGAGAGCTAAATGTAGAGTTGGTTTTCATTGAAGGATGCGTAATAAGTTTGCCTGATTTCCTGTAAGTTTATGAAAAGTGATGTTTTTTCGTGCAGAACTATCAGTAGATCTTTTCTGGTTCGCTTTTTCTTTCCCCTTCTTAATTTTCCTTCTCTCCTTTTCTCTTCTGTTCTTTATGTTGGGATATGTTTGGCATATTCCTTTACAGATGATACTTCTTTTAGGAAAGAATGACTCATTTGTGTGGGTTTTGTTCAGAAAGGTATTTTAGAGGCGTTATTGCTTTTTTGTAGGAGTTAAAATAATCTATACTTAAAGAACCTGATGAAAGAAAGCAGGGCTTTTCCATCTATTTTCTTCCCCTGCTATTGCTTATGCTGGATAGGAAAGTATAAGCAATATATTTATGAGCTGCTTGATGTTAGTGTTGAGTTAAACACAAAAATTGACATCAGTTCTTGTTGTGGTTCTTCATTGTGGATAACCTTTGTGTTTTGGCCTTTGAACTGTTTCATTAGACTTATGAGGAGTTAAATTTTGTGGATAACCCTTGTGTTTTTGGTTAGGTATATTCAGCTCATGAAACCTGATTTTATTTTAGCTACAAAGTTGATATCCTCAACTACGTAGTCTGTCAACTTGATTTGTCAGATAAATTTCTAGGTATTATTGGAATGGAGCAAGTCAAGTTTCAATCAGGGTATGCTGCATACTTGGAATTTTGAAAGTCAGGGTCAAGGTAAAGCAATTCTTGCCAGTTTTCTGCAGTAAGAAAGGTCTGGAAATGTAGATATAGAACACTATGACTGAAATTATGGCGGGGGTGGTTGTTTTATGTTCTGTGATCCTAATAGCATTGAAGATTCTTAAGTATGAATTTCTATGTTCTAGAAAGACTGGGCTTATGGATCTAGGGAGATTTCTGCTTTATGCTTTTTTCTCTTAATATCCCAATCATTTATGTTCTTAAATTTTTTTTAGCTTTGTTGGACTGGTGGCAGCAGGAATTGATCCCTAGTATCTGCTACAGCCAGCCAAAGACCTCACCAACTGGGCCACCATCAGTTGATATTGATGTTCTTAAATTTATTGTCCACTCTTCATTTTAGTGGGTATTAATTGGTTAAACGCAATATTAGGTATGGTTGTCAAAAGAGTCATTACCCCGTGATCTAGGGCCTTGGGATGTTGGATGGACTGGATGTGAACCTAAACTATGTCTCTCTCTCTCTCTCTCTCTCTCTCACAAAGTGACCGCTCTCAGACTTGAACCTCTGTTCTCATGTTTGTAATCCTGATATTCAACAATTTTTATGTGTGATTGCCTTTTTAATTGGTGTTGTGTATGATTGTTCTAGGTGCAATTCTCTTTGCATTTTAGTTTATAGTTGGAAAGTCTATTCTCTCATTCTCTCCTTGCCCTAAAATGAAAATGCAGCATAGGTACTTTAGATGATTTGCTCTTAAACAAGAGAAGTTCTAATTAAGTCTTTCCTTAAAATTGAAATATGGGATCTTCCTTTTTGGCGACCTGTAGTTTGGAAGCTCTTAGTTCAACTTTAATATGATGAACAACAATCCTGTTAATATATTCAGACTAATCAACTTTAGTTATTCTGTTACATCTTTCAATTAAATTGCTGTTAATATATTCAGACTAATCAACAAATGTAGATGGTTCTGATGGGTGTTCATCTCCCGACATGTTTAATGTTTTCCCTTATCTCAATTTAGTGATTCGTATTTTCTCTAGTTGCTACCATTTCTTATTGCACTCAGATATTCTCTTGACAACAATCAAGATGAATTGTGTAGATTTTGTTGGCTTGAAATTATTTTGTTCATATATGTTTAATCATCAGAACATGGAGGAATCTGTTTGGTTTGTTATGGACTTAAGACTTATATATTACTGGTCTAGATAAGTAGGTATGATATTCATAGCTTATTGAGTTCAAAGGCACTTCTTGATCTAAAAAGTTGATTAAGATGTAGTATTGTTTTCTCATAGTATTTCACCTTTCTTTTTATTGAAAACATATCTTGATATCTTGATCCAGTCAAGACAAAAGAAATCGGATTAAAGATGATATCTGAAAACCTCCTATAGGTTTAACTAAAAGGAGGAAGAATACAAAAATGTAGGGGAGTTCTCATTATCTTTGTTCTGCTTTTGCTTTTATCATTATTATGTTTAGCATTCTGCTTTAGAGTTCCTATTGGGTTTAAACGATCAGAATTTTTCTATATTGTTCTCTTTAATCCACTTGTTAGAAAATTTGTTTGTATTATCCAAGAAAGTTTATATCTCTTGATGCAAATGCCTCTAATTGTTGATAAAGAGACTATTGTACCCCAGTATTCTCATTGATAGTGGAAGACATTTAGACTTTGGTCTTGTGATTTTTACTCCCATATTGAAGTTTTTTTATTTATTTTTACATAAATCTTGATATCTCTATTATTGCTCTCTTTGTGATTGATTATTTGTCTTGTTGAGCATACTCTATTATCTTTACTTGTATTCTTTTTTAACTGATTTGCATGCCATTCATAGTGGTACCAACCCTAATGATTATGTTTGTTCAAGTAGTCAATGCAATATTAAACATTTTACATTTTTAATCTTAGGAATAGTGCAAGTTAGAATAGTTAATACCAAGGATTCCCATCCTATTAATTTAATTGGAAGTGTGTAAAATCACCTCCAAAGGTTCTAACTAGAAGAATGAAATAGATTGAGGTTGGTGATTTCTAAGTCTCAACTGTCAAGGGGTGTTTGTGAAATGATTCTTGATGGTATTTTAATTGCTAAACATGAGATTTAGAAGCAGGAGAATAGGGATGTTATGTAAAGTTGATATAGAGAAGCCTATGACCATATCAATTTGGAAAAATTTGGTTTATATATTAACAAGATTGAATTTTGGTACAAAGTGGAGCTAGATAAAGGTACCTTTTACCTCTCCATCTTTCTTCATCTCTATTAATGGCTCTCTTCACGGAATTTAAGAGTTTGAAAGGAATTAAGCAAAGCGACTCTTTATCACCATTTCTTCTTATTACATAGATCAACCCAAAATTGGTGTTTCTACCTGAAACATCAATATAACATTTCAACTATATACGCCAATAATGACTCATATATGATGTGACAATACTTATTTTTCACCAGTTTGTATTGATCAACCTAAAACGTTTCATGTAAAAACAGCAATGGTATCACACAACCTTAGAGACCATTTGGGAGGGCTTCAGCTTTGATTGAGCTACATTGATTAAACCTTATTGAAGAAGCTATAACTAGCTTCACCTAAACCTCAATTTTTTACTCAAATGAAACTGTATTCCAGCTTTCTGGTTTTTTGTCCAAACATAGATTTTAGGCTTTCCATGTGGGCCCACCTTGCAAAGCCAGAAGCCACTGCGTGAAAGCCCTCTCAAACAGGCACCTAATAGACACTCTTAAGTGTAGTGTGTGAAATCTTCCATCCAAGTATTGGGGCGCATATGTGAATTCTGATTTTATTTCCAGCCAGTCCGGCGGACTCTTTAGAAGCGCCTAACTATTGACAAGCCGTTGAAAAGGGGAATATAGCCTTGGAGAATGTTAGTTGTAACCTACACTCAACTATGATGGAAATGGCAAGTCATCTAGATCGATCGCATTGTTATTGGAGAGAGAGAGAGAAGAAGTTTGTTGCAACTCAAAACACATCTAACCACTAGTTTATACTCTTATTATACAATTTAATATACAACAAACTTCAAATACAATACACTGAACTCATAAACTATTCAAGTGAGCAGATTCCCTCAAACTCCACTTACTTTCTATTATCTAATACCTTTGGCCATTTGTTGGTGTGTGTGGTCTCAAAGAAAGGTCCATATATTGAGGCTGTGTTTGGTTGCAATGTAAACGTATATGTACGCTGCATATTTATCCTTTTTTTGGTTCATAAATGCAAATATGGTTTACATTTTAAATTTTTTTGGCACTCATCTTGTTTGTTTGAAATCAGTGCAAAGTGTGGGTCCATCATTAAATGCTCCAACTATCTTATGCTCCAATGCCTTAAGTTTGTTTTAAAAGTTGATTTTCAAAAGAACACAAATTTGTATCTAAAAACTAGGTATATTCTCTTTTCAGAGTACAAAAGTGTCGGAGAATACATTTTTAATCTGATAATCATTACTTTTTTACATATCAAACAAGCGCTCACAAATACAAACCGGGGTATGTAAATACCCTGATTCAACATTTGTACCGCAAACAAATGGACCCTTAAAAACACTTTTAACACATAAGAAACATTAATGGAAGAGTCAAAAGTTTATTGTGCTCTTGGCTCATTTCTCATAAAGACTTTACAGGACTATCGTTTAATAGAATTTTTGATAAGTATATTTTGTTGAAATGTTAATACATAAAGGATATATTTAACTTTTTTTTTTTTTTTTGATAATCTAAAAGTTGATAAACCATTACAAATTTGTAAAACACATAGCAGCCCACAAAAAATAACAAAAGAATATATTTAAAAAAGTATGCACCTTTTAAAACTACGGCTGAGTTTAGTAGGGCACATACTTCAAAATATGCCTTGCTTGTGTGCCTTTGCACTCCAAAATTTCTTTGGGTGGATACTATATCATATATATGGTTAATACTTATTTGTATATGTGCATATGTGTGTGCTTACACAAATACCACTAATGTTAGAAGCATTGATTTGATTAACACCTCCTTACTTATAGGGTGGATATGAGCATAATATTAGATTATTCGAACTCGACTTGGTAAAAAAAACATAAACCTTGAGTTTGTGCTCAAGCTCGATTTAAACAAGTTCATATGTTTGAGCTAAGTTCAGCTCAAGCTTGATAGTAAGCCAAGCCTATTCAGTTCACGAGCTTTTTTATATATAAAAATAAAAATAAATATAATGTATATATATCTATATATATATATATATATATTATTTCTTATTTTATATAAAACTCCAATAACTTGTGAATAACTTGATTGTATTCACCCCTACTTACAAGGATTTTTTCTCTTCCACCCAAAGAGGCACTTGTCTTATTTATTCTCTTCACCTTCATAAAATTGAATATCCATTAATAGATTTTGCCATGAATGTTCGAGTTGAAAGATGATTCTGGCTTTTAAAAGTTGATTTTACTTTTTTTATTTGTCTTGAGGCTTTTTCATAATGCCTAAGAACTTGTACACGTGTATCACTTTCCTTTGGAATGCCTTTCAAGAAAATATACATATCGTCTACAAACAAAAGATGGGACATAAGAGAAAATCTATGTTTTAACTTAAACTTTTTTTTTTTTTTTTGAGATTCTCTTATCCTCTTGCTTAGCATTGTTTGCAGTGAAGAACGCATCAGATACAAGTAGAATAGAAAGAACAGAAGACTGCCTTTTTAAACTTGCCCTAGGCATATTCACCGTTCTAACTAAACTAACATAGGCTGGATCTTCCCTGAGTATTCAGGCCCAGGCCCATCCTAAAGCCCAAAAATCCAAGTCCAACCTGCAAAAGCTTGGGATGGATTGAGCCCTGTTGGGCTCAATTGGGGCCCGGTCAAGTTGCAATCCTATATTTATCGTTTCTACCTTCTCTCTCATCACAATTTTTCCTCTCTTACGAATTACACCAATAGGGTGCAGCTCCCAAAACAAAGTTTTATTCAGTCAAGTAAAACTTGCAGAATTGTGAGGAGTTAATATCAACAATTGTTCCGATGAACTTTACGGATTCAACTACCATAATAAATATTTTAGGGTCAGTTTGGTTCATTAGGGATGCAATCGGGTCAAATCAGATTAGAATCAGGGTGGTACAATCAGATCTCACAAATGGTTAGTTGACTTTGAATCCATTAAGGATGTTAGATATCTGAATCTGATCTGGTCCAATTCAAATTTTGACAAATTTAATAAATTATTAAAAGAAAAAAAAAACAGTTTAAAAACAAAAAATATACATAGTTTTTTTTTCAATTATTTCCATCATATATATTAATATATATATGTTTTTTATAAAAAATACAAAAAATATAATATAAACATATTTATAAATAAATATATTAATAAACATATATATAGGTCAGATTGGACCAGATCCTTTTGGATTGGATATGAGTGATTTGAATTCAACCCGATTTTCAATTGGATTCTGTTATCCGATCTGATAAAAAAACCAACAAAGGATTATCCAAATCTGACAAAAATAGGATCAGGTCATAATCTGATCCATTTGCACCCCTATGTTCATGGGAATAGGGGTCTAGAATTTGAATTCCAATTCCAGTCATTTGGTTGGACGGAATGGAATTCTGAGTCCCATTCCTAGAAGAATGGCTCTCTCATTTGAGGGAATGGGGAATGGCTATTCCAGCTTTGACACTTGGAAATAAGAATCTAATTTCATTCGGCCAAAAAAACACAACAGACATAAACCCTTCATTGAATTGGCTGATAAAAAAAAAAAAAATCCCATCCGACCCAGTTATATGAAAAAAGTTTTGAATTGAACCTGGTCCAAGATACATCTGATTAAATGCTTTTCGTAGTTAATTTTAGAGTTTAGCGTTTAGGATTTAACCCCTTTCTGGAAGTGCTTATTAGATAAATAAATACTTATAGGATGAGTGCTTATTAATAAGTGTTTATCCTGACTTATGAGTGTTTCATGGAAAATTACTTCTTTCAAATGGGCTTGTATAGGTATTTTGAAAATTAAATGGTAGGCCAAGATGGGTTAGAAGTGCAATAAGCAATTGCTCTTTTTCAAAAAGGTGTTTGAAAAAAGGGAATTTTATTGTTCAGTCCATCTCATAAACTTCTATTGGCTTGTACGGTTGAACATTGACCAGTGGAGGAATGAATTCAAGAGGGGGGTAGTGAACCATAGGTAGAGCCGTGGAGGTGGTAAATAAAACGAAAAAAAAATTCATAAAAATTTCTGTGGACTGAATCATAAATTTCTCTTGCAAAAGCAAAATAGGCTTATTTTCTAAAAAGTGCTTATTCTGACTTATTTCCCAAACACATATAAGCGCATATTGGTGTAACCCAAACCTAAAATAAGCATTTTTTTTTACCATGAGTGTTTAAAATTAAGCATTTACAAACAGTGCCTTTGAATTTAAGCTTTAGGGCCAACTGAGGGTGACTCAGTTGGTATGTTAGATGGTTCGCTCTAGCATAAATGTGGATTTAATTCTTACAAGCACCGACTTTAGAGAGGAATTTATTAGTGGTGTGTATCACCAAATAATAAAAAAAAAAAAAAAAGAAGAATTTAGGATTTAGGTATTAAAATTTAAAGTTTAAATTGCAAAAATAAATAATATTTTTTTATTTTTAAATCAAGTGTTGCTAAGAGGCATTCGTCTGACCAGGTAAAAGCCAAATGAAGCTCCAATTATATAAGGTCTCAGTCTACATTATATATCCTAATTTATAATTGGGTCAGGATCGGTTTTGATTGTTACAAACCGGTTAAGGCCCAAACAGATTATCCGTATAATTATGTTTACAAAGATACCCTTAATCTGATCCATATTTTTCTCATGACATATTTATAATATTATCTTATTATAATGTTCAAATGTATCCATTTAACAAACATATACGGTCGAAACTCGAAATTGATTCTAGACATTTACTTATCGAGTCGGAATTAAGGGTGTCAATGGACGGTTTTGGATTGACCCCGTCCAGTCTAAAATTAATTTGGACGGATTGGATGAACTAATAAGATATATTGGATTGGACCAATCCAGTCCAAAATATTTATTAGATTAGATTGGACCTGATCTGTCCATAACAAATTTATATTGGATTGGTTTGGATTAAGCCAATATCTAGTCTATTGATATAAGATAAGAATATGTGTTAATGGATTGGGTTTGGATTGAAAGCAATCTAAATCAAAATGAATTTGAACGGATTGGACGGTCAATACATTTAATTGGATTGATCTAAATTGGTCCAAAACATTCATTTGATTAGATTGGACCTGGTCCGTTTATAATGAATTCACATTGGACTGGATTGAATTGGACCAAATCCAATCCAATTGACACCCCTAGTTGGAATGGACTAGGTCCGAATCTTTTCTGACATAGACCTAACCCGACCCATTGATAGCCCTAAATAATCAATTCCTCTCTAGAGAGAATTTTCTCAAGTGCTTGTGGACATTGAATTGGATCTACTCCTCACACAGGGCGCCTCATAATGACCTCATAAGTATGGGAGATGTTCCCAATGCACAATGGGACGTATTTGTGAGGTGAGCATTATTCAGTTAAAACCGAAAAACCAAACCAAAAATTTCGGTCTCGATTTTTTTTTGGTTCAGTTTTTTGGTTTTTGGGTATTTCAGTTCGGTTTTCAGGTTTAGAAATTCGGTTAACCGAAAAAAATGAATTAGCCAAACTTTATTATCTATTATATATATATTAACATATAATGCATATATAATATGTATAAAATATATTATATTGTATTATATTATGTATTAAAATATATAATTTATTATATACATTGTATAGTATATATTTTTAACATATAATATTATATTAAAATATACACTATAATATATATTAAAATATAGGGAAAATTCCCAATTAGTACCCTTTACTTTGGGTCTACTACCACTTTGGTCCTCAAACTTTAAAATGTGACAATTCAATACCCAAATTTTCAAAACATGACAATTTAGTACCCGTTGTTAACTAATCGTTAAGTGGCATTTGAAAAAGACACAGATACCCTTCAAGTGTCATCTAATTTTCTTTATCAACCATCCAAACATTGACAAAAATCAGATCCTTGCCACTTCTATTCAAGAAAGTTGGGGTCACTAGAATGCCCACTCAAACATGACCCAACTTTCTTGAATGAAAAAGGCAAGGATTTGGGACTGTTAAGTTTTTGTCAATGTTTAGATTGTTGATAAAGAAAATTAAGTAACACTTGAAGGGCATTTATGTCTTTTTCAAATGCAGCTTAACGGCTGATTAATAGCTAGTTAACAGCAGGTAATGAATTGTCACGTTTTAAAAGTTTGGGTACTCGTGAATTGTGACATTTTAAAGTTTGAGGACCAAAGTGGCACTAGGCCCAAAGTATAGGGTACTAATTGAGAATTTTTTCTAAAATATATATAGTGTTGAAATTCGATTTTAACTGAAATAACAAAAAATTGAACCAAAATTTCAAATTTTCAATTCAGTTTTTCATTTAAAATTTTGATTTATTCGATTCGATTTTTAACCAAATAAATACCGTTTGCTCACCCCCACCTTCCACATAATTCAAGCCACTTGCTACCATTGAGAGATTGCTTTTATTAGTTTCCATTTTTAGGTGTTTGAGACGTGATGCATTAATGATTCCTCTCCACATCATGAAATAAACAAGAATCGTTCTAAATGCATGACTTGTTGCCACACATGGAGAACATCTCATGCTCTTACATGTTATAATGCATGGGGAGATGTTCCCGATACATGGATATAGTGTTTTGTGGGTATGTATAAGTAAGAGATCCTAGACCGAGGTCGTTATTGCATTGCAATTCCTCTAAACTGCAAAAATAAAGACAAAAAAATATTTGTTTCTATTTTTCTGGTGATTTCTATCTATCTATTGCGGTATCTGGGAGTCCCAATCTGGTCCCAACGCAGGGTCATAACAACCAGTCCCAACAGCCATTGCAGCAGTACATGAATATCATCTCACCGTGATGGAAAAAGGGAGATCGATGTTGCCAATGCACGATTGCAATGGCTATTGGGAGCCTATGTTAACTCAAAATCTGAAGGCTCTCAAAACCCACAACCACCTGAACCATGGTGCAGATGGGATTTGATCTGGTCTTCATTGCAACCATTTGGAGACCTTACCAACTAGCCAGTTGATACCTTGTGAAACCAATACCAAGTTAGTTATTAATGCCATGGTTTTAAAAGGCTTCAAGGAGAGGCATTAGACTCAGGCTTTGGCCTCTGAGGTGAAATAAGTTAAAATTTCTTCTTGTAAATGTAAATGGAGTTTTTTCTTTTTTTCTTTTTATCAAATGACCACTTTTAATTATAGAACTAGGAACCACCCCATGCTGAGCATGGGACCATTAATCTGAATTATTTCAAAATTTTAAATTATTTATATTAGACATTTAGGTTAGGCTTTTTATTTGATTCAAGAGACTTACCATGTTTTATCTAGAGAATGACTCCATACTAAGGGGCAACTACAATATCATTTAATTTGAAAAATTAACATGGGTCTTACATCTTTGTAATAGACAATTTATTCTGACCTATGTTGTTTGAAAATCACTATTAATTTATGTTGTTTTCAATATGCTTTAAGAGATTAAATGAGGTCTTATTTGTAAGTAGCAATCCACTTTAATTGGCATTTACTATTTATTTGATAAAATTTTAAACTAAATTAGGTCACGCTTCCAAAAAAAAGAGTTAAATTTAGTTTGCAATTAATAAACTATTTCATCTAAAAGAATGAAACTCACACCATTTGTATTAAATAATATTTTCTTAGTCATTTTTATGAATTTTATTTATTTTTTCTATCCATTTAATATTTTGAATATCTTTAAGTTAAATTATTTGTTCAATCGATAGTCTTGAAATGGTTGTGCTTGAATAAAATTTAGCTACTACCATAATATCTGAAGTAGCCACTTTTTAGGGATTATAATGCTAAGCGTGTGAATTTTAAGAGAGTGGAGTTATCACTTTTTTGTGAGTAGATAGACTTTTTTAAAAGTGAGAGTTTAACCTCTTTTAAGATTCTATTTATTGAAATTTTACAATACCAGCATCTAAAGGATGGGGGTTGTTGCCTCAAGACCTTCCTTTAATATATATAATAGAAGCTCATTTAGAGGAATTCAGATCTCCTACCCACGTCTAATTACAACTGCACATTGAGAACATTTCCTGTGTTTACATGTTACCATTCATGGAGAGATGTTCCCAATATACAGTTGTAGTGTCATGTGGTTAGGTGTAGATAGGATTCTTGTGGGCAGGAGATCTGAATTGCATTTATATCTCTTTCACTATACAAGTTTTAAATTGACTTTTGATTTTTGTGATAAGAACACAAAACCTATTGAAAAAACACTCCCAAACGTGGCCCTAGTCTCAAGCGCCTTACTAACATATAAAGAGGCTATTGCCTCTCTAGTATGGTGAGGTGAATACCTCACACCTCAAATTATTAAGGCATCGGTCTCATATAAATGACATAGAAGTTGAAATAAATTTTTGATACAATAAAGTTGAAACAAAAAATTTAAAGCACATTATTTTTTTGGTAGAATTAAAGCATACTAGTTATCCCCTTAGATTCAAGAAGAATTGGTTATTTAACTGGTTATGAATAAAATGAAACAATTTAAACAAAAAAAATCCCTTATAATTTCTCTTTTAACCCAAACATATCTTTACCTTCTCTTACTAAATATAATAACCTTGATGCACTAACTAGGGGTGAGCAAGAAAAACTGAAAAAATCGAACCAAAAGATAAAATCAAACTGAAAATTCCAGTTAAGTGAAACAATTGGTTCGGTTTGGAAAAACCAAAGGAATGGTTTGATTTCGGTTAACCAATATAAAAAACCGGTGGTTAACCGAACCAACCAGTATACTATATTTATATACATTATATATATTATATATTTTTCATGTATATATTTTATATTATCTATATATTATATATAAATATATATGTATGTATTATATATTATAAATATATATTATTTATTATTATTAATATAATATTATATATATATTTCTAATTGATCGACTTCGCTTTGGTTTCAGTTATCGATTTTCAAAAACCAATGTCACTGGTTCCGTTTGAAAAGAAAAAGCCCACAATTCGGTTAACCAAAACGTGAGCACTCGTAGCTAACTCTCTCTTAATCTCTTAATCTACCACATTTGAGATCTAATAGAATCTCTAATCATTAGTCACCCATGATGTAGACGATAGTTGGACCCACCAATTTACAAACTACAATTAATAGTTTTGATTTTCTTTAGATAAAAATAAAAAATAAATTGAAAACTATCAATACAATAAAAAAATTGAAATCTTTATCCACTCTCATTTATAAATCATTTAGTTCCAATCAAGAATTTGTTTATGAAAAAAAAGTCTAAATTTATAAATTAGTACATATTAAAAATTATACTAATATGTATGTAAGTTAGTTAAAAAAATACTTTATTTTGATAAAAAATGTCATACATGTAAAATAAAATACAAAATAAATTTAACTTTTCATGTGATTCATATTAAAAATATTATACATATAACAATAAAACCTTGATCATTCACTCACACACACACACACAAAAAAAAAAAAAACTAATAGTCATTTGGAAATAGTAAATACTAATTTTCTTCATCTCTACATTATCAGTTTGATGGATCCATTTAAAACAAAGACAACAGGAACCAAACTCCAACAACAAGAACATTACAACAGAAAGGATTATATAGGAAAGGGAAAAAGGATTGATCTACTATCCATCATCCTTTTAATGTCTTAATAAACATTATAAGTAGTAATCCTCAATTTCAAACACTATCCACATGCTTAATTATGTAACAAATATGGAACTCTCTGCTGGAGTGTTCCTTTACTCGGCTTCAATGGCTTTTAGTGAAGTTGAGCCCTTCGGATAGGCTGGTGGAGCAGCCACAGCGTTCTGCTGCTGGTTTAATGAACTCCGATGTAATCTGCAGCGGAACGAACCCACGTGCTTCGTCGGAGAGCACACACAGGATTTCGCCGCCGGATTGCTCGATAAAGAGTCCGTCGACCATGACCTTTTCATCGAGTTTGCTTGTGAATCATGTTCAGCATGTTTCTGGTCCATGAATCTTGAGAGTCAAAGACAGGTGGTCTGGTCCCACCTAGACTTGGTTTACTTTGAATGTTTGAACACTCAGGCTGAGAATTTGACAATTCTTTGCTTCAATTGTGATAATTTGACATTTATAAAGCAAATAGGAGGAGTTTGGAAACGTTTAAGGGGAGAATTAATGTCGGGTTGCCCGATTTGATGAATTGCAGCTGCATGGGGATCGGAGTCAAGTCCGGGTTCGGGTTCGGTCCATTGACAATTTAACAAACCCCTGGACCAAACCGACCCATATTGCACCCTTGCCTCATGACATGCAAAGTAACGGTCTCAATTGGATTGGATTTGGTCCAATCCAATATGAATCCATTGCAAATGAATCAAGAAATGGATCAAGTTCAATTCAATCCGATGAATATTACGGATCATTTTGGAATCTGGACCGGTCCAATTCAATAATTGGATCATCCAATCTGTTCAAGTTGATTCCAAATTAGATTGTTTCCAACCTATTGACACCATATTTTTATCTTCTATCAATAGACCCGATATTGGTTAAATCCATATAAAATCCATTACAGAATATAGATGGAATAAGCCGGGCCAATCCAATCCAATAAATATTTAGGACCATAAAGTCTGAACTGGTACATTTGAATAGATCTTATTGGCCCATCAAATCTGTCCAAATTGATATTGATTTGGATGGGTCCAAATCAAAACCGGTATATTGACACCCCTATCTGCAATGACAATTTTAACACTGTGTGCTTGGATATGCTACTCATAAGATGCTATAGCCGTGCAAGGGGATTATCTCATTTAGGGATGCAAATGGATCAGATTGAATTCGAATCGGGGTATATCCAAATATGATTTAACATTGTTAATTGCAGATCCGAAGAACGGATTAAATCTGATAGACACGAATCTGAATTCGAATCCGATTGGGAAGTTGGAAATTTGGATATGATCCGATCCGATTTGTTTTCTTTAAAAATCAATAAACTATTAAAAAAAAAATATACCAATTTAAATAAAGAAAAAAAATACAAGTATTTTTAATTATTTTTGTCATATATATGCATATTTTTTATAAAAATAAAAACCGGTCAGCCCCTGGGTCCGGTTTTACTAAAAACTGTTGGAAACGTCAGAAAACCGCTGACCAGGGCGGTCGGACCACTAAACCTTTCAACCCGGGCAGCGGTTTGCGGGTTAGTATTTTTATTTTCAATGCTTTAAATAAAAAAACAAAAAATAAAATACCTTTTATATCCCCAACCCGGTTCGAATATTTAATCCCTTACTCCCTTTAGCTTTAGGGTTAGAAGTTCTAACCCTTCCCGAGTTCCCTCCTCTCAACCTTCACACCCTACCGACCAACCACCTACGGCGGCCAGCCCCTCCGGCATCTGATGGCGACACACACCGACCAATGGCAACTGGCGAACTTGCAACGACGAAAAGACTCACCAGCACTTGCAGCGGCTGTCCGACAAGTTTGCACCAGCACTCAGCATTGGGCATTAGCGACCAAGCCCACTGTCTGCGAGTTGGAGCAGGACTTGTAGGCTTGCAGCGGCAACTTGCCTGCAACCAAGCCTGACTGCCCGAGCCCACCGTTAGTTCTGATGGGGAGAAGGACTGCCCGAGCAGTCCATAGTTGGTTCTGATGGTTTACCAGACCAAATGCTGGAGTCTTTCAATGACAATTCTGAGAAAGACAGTAATTTTAAATCTCAAGGTGCATTTTCCATTAAATCTGAGCCATGACTAACAATGAACCATTCAATTCCCATTTGGCCATTGAGCCTGAAATCGGGTTTATCCTTTTTCTCCAGAGCTATTGGAGAAGTTTTATCTGATCGGCTGGCTGGTAATGTTCAGAAACTGAAGTCACTCATGGGTCTAAAAGTTGAAGATCTTGTTGCTGAACTTGCAGAAGAGATGGATGAAGTGCATACTGAGGGTATTGGAAAGACACTTCCAATTACGCTGGATTCTGTGCATTTCACTGGGGGGAACATTGATGCTATTAGCATACGGTGACAGGGAGCCCAGGTGCAGGTCATCTCAGTTGTATTCAAAACTTCATTTTTCAGAAAATATGATCAATGTTCTTCATGGTTATGTTTTTGTAATATTATTTAATTGGATTTCGGTGTTTGATTATTATCTAAATTTATTTTCTTAATTTCATTGTTTTTGGTAGTTTAAAGTGTTAATTATCAACACATATGGGTAGAGTATACACAACTGAAATCCAGCAGTGTAATATCCCTAACTTCAAACCGACCAAGCCCGACTTCTCGGGCAGTCCTCCCCAGATGGTGGGCTCGACCAAGCCCACTGTATTTTTCTGTTTTTTATTTAATTTTATGTTATTTTTTTATTATTTATAAATATATTTTTTATTTTTAATTTATTTATGACATCACGGGTCGAATCATTCGACCTGGACGGTTGAACTACTTGACCAGTTCTATTTCCGGTTCATGTATATATATATCAAACCGAATTTTCTCGAATCAAACCATGATCCAATCCATTTGCACCCCTAATCTCATTTGTCGCGGCAATGGTGTCTTGTGGATACGTTCAACTACCAGTTTTGTTGCTAGCAAATTCAAGCTCAAAACATCTCTTATCATTCGTAGAGAAATATGTCGTCGATGTATCACTATATAATATGGATAATAAAAGAATTTTATAGAAAATATGGATTATATATTTCTCACGGTTTATTATCATTTTATAGAGAATATGCAATAAAATCTGAGAAAAGAAAAATGATTAGTAAGTTTTTGTTAAATTATCAGAGTTAAAGTCTATTTGAGCCGATTAATAATGTCGGCTTTGGTTCTATTTCTTTATAGACCGTATAGGATCTGGATCAGAACCAGATCTACGTATTTCCGTATGGGTCTTTGACCATGTACAGATCCGACCCATTGGCAGGCAAGGATCAAATCAAGATTGGTTTTATATGATTATACAAACTATAATTAGGGCTGTGATAGGATTCGGATTGGATCCAGTTACATCCACATTTAATCCTTTGGATCTGAATCAAATATGTCGAACCTGGATCAAACTGGAATTTAACACCATCTAACTTATTATCTTTTAAATGACAAAAAACGTTTAAAAAGTTTTTAAAATAATTAATTAATGTATAATAAATGTATATAAATATAAAATATTAAATTTATTAATTATAAATTTCATATAATTATATATGAATGTAGTTTGTACATGTATATATAGGAATTGCAACGGGCCGAGTTTGGGGCAGGGATTATATTCTCCGCCCCTAATCCCAATTTTGGAATAAATCCATGACTTTGACCCCAATTCCCAATGGGGATAAAAGTTGTCCTCTATCTCTGATCCCTGAGAGGGATGGGTTTCTCACGGGGACTTGGATCCCCGGAATTTTTAGTTAACAGTATTTAAAAAAAATAAATTTACTTAAAATAAATAAAAAATTTAAAATATAGATAATATTTTAAATATATGAATAATATAAATAATATCATATATAATAATATGTATTTAGTATGAAGAATATATATAATAGGGGTCAGGGCAAGGTGGTTCCCATCTCCGACCCCAACCCCGGCCAAGAATCTCTATTAATCCCTGTCCCCATCCCCACCTCACCATGCCAAAGCAATCCCCATCCCCCATTCCCATCAGGCCGAGGAAGTCGGGTACCCATTTGAGACAGGGAAAATTGTCATCCTCATGTATATAATTTTTAATTGAATTTGGATTTTAATTTTATGAAATGGGATTAAATCACATCACAGATTCTAACATCTAAATACAGGAAAATTGAATGCAATGCTGAATTAGGTATTAGACTTTGGGTGTACATCTCAAGTTGTTCCTCTCTAATAACTCAGCTAATTAAATGGAACATAGTTATATAATCTTTCCTCTCAACCATGAGTTTCTTTTTCAACAAGGGCACTAGAATACACTTCCCACTGCTGAATTGGTGTAGGATGGACACATGGCAGTATTAGGTGGGGAATATATGTATATCTATTACAAGTGGAAATCACAAAAGTGTGGTCCATTATTGAATCAAAATTCATAATTTTAAGTAAGTTGATCATGAAAAAGAAATCACTAATTTTAAGTTGTGAGACCTCTATAACAAAATGTTCCTAAATTTCTTGCATAGGACCCACTAAATGTTTTATCTTGCATATTCTTCTTGTTTTAGGCATGTCCCCACTTCCCATCATCTAGGTGATGGGACCTACTGCAAAAAGTATGTTAGCATACTAACAGCACACATCCAATCGCACATCAGGAATATAATATCTCCACAAGTATGGTAGATGTTTCACATGGTCATGCATACATGTTTGTTGCTGACAATAGGGTTTGTGCTCTAGGCCATTATATCCAAATCTTGTATCTACAATAAAACTGTTTGATTTGATAAAAATAAGAGAGAAATAGAAAACTAATGGAAAGTTGTTAACCAAACAAGCATGTAAACCTAAAGTTCTTCTTAAGTCACCATGGCAAAATGAATCCTCGAGTCCAAAATACCAATAGTAGTATCTATATTTATTGACAAATCACCATATTTTGAGTCCAAAGTGCCTACGACAGTATCCATAGTGGTGCAAAATACCAGTTCAACCACTTCAGTAGTTTCTTATTGATCCTTTATAATATAATGATTATTGCATATCTAAGCTTGCAGGTGTAAATCGAGTCATGCCCGTGGTTCGGCACGGCTTGGCCTGACTTTAAATCGGCCCGACACCATTGTATGGGTCATGTTGGGCCTGGAGTTTTAGGTTTACGGGTCGTGCTGCCTGCATGTTAGCATGGCCTATATATATTATTTATTTTATATATATTTATATAAATTAAAATTATATAATAATATAATATATAATATATTAATAAAATAAATAATTGTTTTTTATTTTATTATACTAATTTATTTAATTATTATATATAAGCAATTGTATATATCAAAATTCATATAAAATTAAAATTTTAATTTTTTTTTCAAATTTTTAAATAAATGGTTTTGCGCCGGTCCATGACTCGGTCTAGCCCAAGGCTTAGCCCATGAACCAACCCAGCCCGCAGCATGGCATGGCCCGGACTCACACGGGCTTGAGCCATGGGCTGTGCTGGGCCAACCCCCCAAGTTATCCTAGGGGAGGGTGGCACGGCACGGCCCAGGACAGCCCGTTTTACACCTCTATCTAAGTTTAGAAGTATCAATACGTATCAGTTTTTGAATTCATCGATATACTGAACCAAACCAAACCAAAAATTTGTGATTTTGTTCAGTCTGTAATAAAAAATGGTTTAATTCAATTTCAGAGTTTTGAAAAAAAAAGTTTACAATTTCAGTTTGGTTTATTAAAATTTATAAGCCAAACAAAACTGTAAACTGTATTAATATAATATAATATAACATAATATTATATAATATATATAATTATATATATAACACAAAATGTTGAACGTTTTAGGCTTTAAGTTGTAAATATATAAATATATAATAAAAGTATTTATTTTATAAAATGATAATAAAGATTAAAGATCAAGATTTCTAATCTTAATTTTAAGTTTTAATTAAAAATCAAATTAATCTCTCTCTCTCTCTTCTCTTCGATGCCCTAGCCCCTTTCAGTTAATTAATTTTTTATTCTATATCAATCCAAGTAAATCATAAAAGGGTCCAAAGTCCCCAAACCGTATTAGAAACCACACCAAACTGCAATAAAATGGTTTGGTTTGGTTTGGCTTGAGAATTTCCTAAATCATAATTTATTGGTTTAGTCTGAGATATTCTTTAAACCACACCAAACTAAACCACGGATAAGCTAATTGTTATATATATAATTGATCAAATCGATTTACACAAAATCAAACCAAAATCATCACTACTTCTCTCAACGTTGCTTGAAAATCGGCCAATTCGAATCAAGTTGGGTCAGTTAGGTGGGTCTTATCAACTCAGATTTTTATAAGGGCTGGCTTCTTTATCCTTTAATCGATGAAGGTAAGGTCTTCAATTTGATTCCTAATCAATGTGAAACTTGTTTATTGATTATAATTCTTTAAGTCTTTTAAACTTGCGTAAGTGTGAGTCTTGAGAGTAACCCCATTTAACAAGAGCCAAAGAGTGCCCCAAGAGTAAAGTTGAATTGACACTAAATGCCCAAATCCTATAACTCCCCACTTGCCCATAAGTGAAGTCAACCCCAAATTTACCCAAAAGATCATTTGCTATGGTGAGCTCAAGTGTAAGGAAATTGACTAAGGACCTAGATACTTAGGTTGAAAACATATTTATATTTTTTATCTCTCTTTCTCACATACACACAACATTGTGTTTGGTTTCATCACTTATGTTTTTTGGTTTTAGACTCTATTTTTCTTGGATGGCAACAGAGTAATAGAGACCGAAGAGATGTCCTATTTAATGGTGGTTTCTTTCTCTTCTTATTTTTTTCTTTGTTTTTCTTACTTAAGTATTTTTGGTTTATTTTCTCCCTATTGATTCCTAATTCTAGGTTTTTCTTCTTGGTTGGATGCAGGTTTGGAGGAGCTCCTATCCCCCAACATTCCCATTGTAAACCCCAACCAAAGGAGGCTTTCCCATTGATGGTAGTTTCTGCCCTTATGTTCCTAAGGTTTTTGTTGTATTTGATCTGGTTCTTGGTGATGAGGATTTGTGGTTCCAGTTGTTGAGTCAATGGATTTGGGTATGATCATGTTAACAAATCATAGGTTATCACATTTGTAGTAATGTGTGTTGGTAAGTGTTGCATTGGCAAATGTTTTAGTTGATATTTTCTTATTTTTAAATTCATTATTACTATATATTCAAATACAATCTCACAAATAAAGATACTTCTATTTTTCTTTTATTTCAAAATACAATTTATTTTTCTTTTTTCTATAGCCTCTTAATTAAATAAACTCGTTTATTTGAAAACTTCTTTATCTTCTCATTAGCCCTTGCAATGCAAGGGCACCCCCCTAGTTAAAATTAAAATGAAGGCTTTGCTTTCATCTATACATGTTTTAGTTTGTCTATTCTTTATAAATAAAGACAAGGCCTACATATTGATTCCTAAACAATGTGGGATTTTAAATAAGATTTAATAATGAGTATACAATGTGTACGATAATAAATCTCACACTGTTTAAAAAATAAAACAAAAGCATTGTCTTTATCTATAGCCTATAGGGTAAAAGACTTAAACCTCCCTTAAAGATTTAACTTATATAATAAGACCTCCTCGCTCTTTGCAAAAGGACTAAGATCTCCCTTACTAGATGATGTCATCGGACACAAACCTCCTTACCATTTAGATCAATTTGTAGATGTCATTACATGTGGCAAGTTTTTTTCTAAAAAACCCAAATTTGCCCTAGTCTCTTTAACAAAGGAGGGAATATCCCAAAAGAATTGATATCATTGCTTTCTAATAGAGAAAGCCAAAGAAGACCCACTCTTATTTCTTCCAATGGCTGCTTAACCTTGGCCTTCAAAAGAAAAGAATGGATAAAAGAGAAGTCCCCATCTAACATTGGCCTTCTAATGTCGGTTTTGTGATTTTTCCCACCTATATTTATCGTCCTTGTTACAATCAACTTAGACTAATCACTTTTTGTTGTAAAAATAGTAAAGAAAGTAGATAGAACTTATCGGTAATCGCTTGCAGTGATGTGAAGTTGTTGTAGGAACTTGAAATTGGGAATTGCAGAAAGATAGAGGGTTGAGTCGTGCCACTTGGTCACTCTCCTTAAAACCGTATTTACCCCTATGTGCAACTGGGTGATTGCAAACCGGTCGCCAAGATAAGGTTGACGTGCATTTGCTTACTAGACCTCTGCGAACCACTGAAAATTGATGCTCAGATTTCTCAAAGAAATGAATGTCAAAAAATGGTGTATCTGTATAGATTAGGTCGGCCAGCACTCTTCTTATAGAATGCTCTCAAACCCGAATGGACACAGATGTGCCTTTTCAGACAAGAGCCTCTTCATAACAGTGCACCTATTCGAAGAGGCACAAGGAGGAAGAAGATACACAAAAAAGAAAATAATTTATTTGAAAATTAAATTTGAATTTGAAGAGGCACGTTTTAAAATTGAAAAATGTGTAATTCAGATAAAACAAAATGATTCAATGCATCGCACGCACACGCATCCACACCTCACCCCGGCTCGACACGTGCTATATTCCTCATTGTCTTTTGCAATAAATTTTGAACCTAATAATAGGTGGTGGGCCCTTAGGTCATCACTTGTTTAATTTAATAAAATAAATAAATGAATTAATAAAGTTTATTAATTGTTTTTATTTTATATGGTGGCATGACCTTAAATAGTAATTATTTATAAATAATTAATTAATTAATTAAATAAAATTTTATAAATAATAATTTATTTAATTTAAAAAATAAATAAATGAATAAATACAAGTTTATTGGGATAGAACTGGTAGAAGCTATTCCAAACCAAACCCGACCCAATGATTAAGGTTGTCAATGGGTTGGGTTGGACCCGATGGACCTAGTGAACCCGAACCGGTGGGTCAATTATGGTTCCAAGAAGTAGAAACGATGGGTTGGTTCTGGTTCTTGATATAATTACTATTACAATTAATAGTTATTATAAATTTAAGTATGCATTAAATCTAAACCTTGCAAATTCAAATTCAAAACACCACCATTGTTTTATTTATAATTACTATTAATTTATTATCCCAAAATTCAAATTATTTAAAAATTAAAATGAAAGTCTTTCCTTTATCTATGGTAGTATTTGGTCCTAAAATCCATATAAATAAAACAATGATAATGTGGTGTCATTTTCCAAAACGATAACGTTCTTTGTTTGATTTCTTTATTAGCACTTAAATTATTTTCTTGGACTACACTTTTCTAAGAAACATAATCATATTTTTAAAGTTTTTGGGAAAATATTTAATTAAATAAAAATATTACTTCAGAACATGAAACATGACATCGGTCCCAAACATTCCTATGTAAGGCTTGTGTTGTTCATTCTTTTCTAAATGAAAATAAGGCATTTATTTTGATTCCTAATCAATGCAAACATTAATTTTGATTCTTAAAATAATATTCAATAGATGAGTATTACACTTATTATTGAGTTTTCTTTTAAGATTTACACTACTTAAAGAATTACAATGAATGCCTTTTTTTCTTCTATATCTTTTTATAAAATGAAGATAAGGTATTCATTTTGATTCCTAAGCAATGTAGAACATATGACAACACTAAAAGATATTCCAATGTCTATATTTGTTTAGAATTAAAATGAAAGCATCATTTATATAAGGCTTGACTTATTCATCTTTTACAGATGAAAAGCAAGGCATTTACTCCGATTCTTAAACAATCCTATTGAAGACAATATTCCAAATCTCATATTACTTAAGAATTATAATAAATGCTTTGTTTCCATCCACGCAACACTTGATTTTACTGTTCATTTATGAATGAAGGTCATATTTTTACTATTCATTTACAATGGAGTTAAAGTGAATTAAATCTAACATTTTCTAAGGCTCATTTGATAATACTTTTTAGATGTTTAACGTCTGAAAAAAAAAACTATTTTTTAAGCGTTGGACATGTTTAAATCTGAAATAATTTTTCAAATTTAAATGTTATTGAAGGCGTTTTAGGATTATGCCAATATCTAAAATACCCAATCTAATTTCAATATGACAAACAATACCCCTTTATTAGATACTTTGAAACCCCTTAAATGTTCTTCTTGACCTCTTTCATCCTAATTAGAAATGTGAGACTTAGGTGGTGTTTTATAATTCTAAAATCTAAAGTCTAAATCTGAAAAGTTGTAGAATATTTTTATGTTTTTCAAAGTCTTTGAAAATCTATTGAAGGGGTTTCATTAACTAAGATGTTTTTCAAAACTGGAATCTTTTATGATTTTTCATCGTCTTGGGTTAGAAACAGCCCGGCTGTTTTTGGAGCCTCGAGACATGACATCTTAGTTAATTCAAGTCCTTATTTGTCCTTTCAACTAAAAAGTGTCTAATGTAAATACTATTTTACCCACACTCATTATGAGATGTCATTCATAGCAGAATCCCAAAACAGTACAGGCTGTTTTCCGTGTAGCACATGCTCATTTTCATTGATGTGAAGGGTCCGACCATGACAGTTTGGTCTCAAGTCAACACAAGTTAAGGTTTTCTTGCCTATTATCACCAAGTATATATATATATATATATCGGCCGGTACATATCGTATCGGGGGCACTCCGATACACCCCTACAAAGGATGTATCGTGGTTCTGACTGATTCAGGGGGTAGAGGAACTTTAAACCGGCCCCCTGAACCAGTTTTGAAAAAAAATTAAAAATAAAAAATAAAAGAGAGTACCGATACTGTCCAATATTCCCCTACCAATGTGTCAGGCGTATCGATATTGAAAACCTTGCATACAAGTATGAAAATATTCCCATTACATTATTGCAAATGGCTGAGGACTGAATCCAATTTCCAAGAGATGGCAACATAAGTGGTTGGGACCGGTTCTTGCTTAAATAGCAAGAATGAAATGGGCATAATCGTTTCTTGGTATATAATTTGGCAAGAGAATTCTTATAAAGGAATATCTAGGTCTATACATGCCACATGATGGTTTTTTCTGTAATGCTACAAGTGAGCAATGTAGAGCAACATACATGCAATGCGAAAACTGCAAATAAACAACTTGTTTCTAGATTTGAAGCGACAGACAAACAAGACATTGAATTGGATCAATCCAAACACTTAATGGTCCAAAATATTTATTGGGTTGATTTATCAAAAAAAAAATATTTATTGAATTGGACCAGATCCATCCACAATGAATTTGTATTGGATTAAACCAATATCTGGTCCATTGATATAAGATGACTATAGGTGTCAATGGGCCAGGTTTGGGTTGGAACCAATCTAAATTAAAACGAATGAGCAGATTGGACGGTTCAAAGATTGCATTGGATCAGTCCAAATTGATCCATAATATTCATTAGACTATTGGATTAGACCTGGTTCATTTATAATAGACTCACATTGAACAGGATCGGATTTTAATTGACACCCCTATTTGGAAGCATTAAACTTAACTAATTGAATTGATAAAAACAGACCCAAAGCCTACAAGTCAGACTGGAAATTTTGTTGCCCAAGCACCCAACATTAATATACCTAATACTTTTCAGATCATGTTTTCCACTACACTAGTCATATTAACCTAAAACAGTCACATTAGAAAATTTGATGCACCTGCAACTGCAACCAAGATTCGAAGTACTGAAACACATTATGCGCAAAAATTGTGTATCGCACGATTCAAAGGGGCGATAGCCTTAGATTAAAAATTTTTAAGTTTCAAAACTGAGACAGCACATCTCTAGGAAGGTTTCAGAAACTCCTAGTATTTAACCGTGGGTTCAGAAGATTATACAAATTGTACAATGCATTGAACCTTGCAACTTCAAATCAGGATATTCATGGCAACAAGGTATTGACAGTCTCCCCAAATAAAGCCCACTATTGCCAAAATATATACCTACTAGAATTACAAGCAAATTACTACTTTAAACCTTTTCTTTTCCAGCAGCATATCTATTCACTTAATGCATTGCCATCGAGTTAACACATCCACTGACAACAGTATTAGGAATTCCAACTGTTTATTTCCTATGAAACATTGCACATTTGCTCCAAGTAAAATAGAACCAAACAAGAGCAACCGCATGCTACCTTAGTAACATCCATACCAATACAGGCAGAGGGTAGACATTGTTCTTTGGAAGATGAAAGAGAAAATACAGTCACCTTGCAGGATAGATGGTGGACAAGCAACATTCTTACCTATAGGAAATTTTATAATCCACCATCTAATTTTGATTAGATAAAACTCACGTTAGCCAGGGGGCCAGTTCATTTGTCGTCCCCCAATAAGATGAATGTGAAGGTGATAAACAGATTGACCTGCAAAAACCAACAATTTCATTAGAATAAAAAATACCTCATCTCCCCAAAATAATGAATAGATAAAGAAAATAAAAATAAAAGCAAAATACATTTGCTTGGATTCCTAGGAAATGTGTAATAGAGTGGCTGCGAGTACATACATCCTTTGGGACCATCGTTAATGACAACCCTGAATCCATCTTCAAGTCCTTCCTGCTTAGCTACAAGTTTGGCAGTGTACAGAAGTTTCCCAAGTATCTCACAGTGCCTCTCCTCTGCCTGAGGGAAATATGTGTGATGGTAAACAATAAGTCAGTTGAAAAAACACACTGACAATGCAATGTTGTTAAAATCATGCAATTCACAATTTGAATAGTATGATCCATATCAAATCGGCCCTAAAACAATTCAAATTGTAAGTACTAATAGTTTTTCATATTAATCATATGACTTATGAGCAAATCGAGACTTTAAACCGCAAATCACGATTCATAAGCAATTTGAACAATTAGAGATGGAAACATAATTTAAGGGAAAAAGACCATTTTGTCTTCTTCTTCTTAAAGCCTCACATTTATATTAAGGGGTAGTTTCATCATTACATAAATGGTAAGGGTTTTTATTTTTATTTTTTCAATTTCTACGACATTCATCTTCTCCTTTGACACGAATACAGGGACTCCACCCATTTTTTGGCTTCTGTTTTTCACATGAAAACAAGGGCTTCCCCCCTCTTCCTTCTTCCCCTCCTCTTTTGACACAAAAACAGGGGCTTCACCCCATTTTTTGGCTTCTGTTTTTTGCATGAAAATACCTTTTTCCCCTCTTCATTTACATGAAAAACAGGGGCTCCGCCCCATATCACTTTGTTTTTTACCATTTTTCCTTTTTGTTTTTGTGTGCAAATGGGCCTCCGCCCAATTCTCTGTTTCCTTTTCTCATGCAAAAAGCTCCCATTTTTCCATCTTTTTTTGACACAAAACAGGGTCTCAGCCCTAATATCATAGTTGTCAAGGCGATGCCTAGGCGACAAGGCGCCCTTGGAGGCTCGCCTCGCCCAGTCGCCTAGCAGTTTTGTGCACTGGATTATAAAATACTTTTTATTTTTTACATTATAATTATAAAATAGACATTATCAAACTAGAATATTCATTTGATGTGTTTATATACTATTTTTTTTTTATTATTTTCTAATTTTGTTAGGGTTTAATCAATGCAACATTGCTAACCCATGGTTCATAGTATTGATACACCTCTGTGTATTGGCAAAGGTGTATCGGTACTTATAACGATACTTCCCCAAAAACACTTGTAAAGAGGTATCAGGACCCCAAAAATACAATACAATACACGCAATATGGGGCGTATTGTATCAAAATTTTGATCCTTGATTGAACCCTCAAAAATTTCAAAACTTGAACCTATAAGCAAAAGAAGAATTTAAAATTTTGTCTAATCAACACATTTTCTTCTTCCATGTCTTCTTTTTCTTCTTAGGTATAAAGACAGAAATACCCCTTCGCTAACACTCCCCCTCAAGCTGGTGAGTATATATCATATACTCCTAGCTTGTTACATATGTAGTCCACTCTTCCCTGACTCAAGCCTTTTGTAAATAAGTCAGCCCACTGATTTCCTGTATTAACATGTGTAGTGTCTAGCTCTCCATTCAGCACCTTCTCCCTCACAAAGTGACAGTCAACCTCAATGTGCTTGGTTCTTTCATGAAACACCGGATTAGAGGAGATATGAACTACAGCCTGATTATCACAATAGAGCTTCATTGGAGTGTTAATGTTATACCCTACTTCTTGTAGAAGGTTCCTTAGCCACAATAATTCACAAGCGGTGTGCGCCATAGCCCTATATTCTGCTTCTGCACTACTTCTTGCCACAACCGTCTGCTTCTTACTTTTCCATGTCACCAGGTTACCTCCCAAAAATGTGCAATAGCCTGTAGTAGACCGCCTATCAGACATAGAACTGGCCCAATCAGCATCAGAATACCCTTCTATTTCAAGTTTTCCCCCACTCTTGTATATCAAATCGCGACCCGGAGCCCCTTTTAGATACTTCACAATTCTCATAACTGCATTCCAATGAGGAATCAGAGGTTTTTGCATGAACTGGCTTACCACACTAACTGCAAATGAGATGTCTGGTCTGGTAATGGTTAGGTAGTTCAGTTTGCCCACAAGTCGTCGGTATCTGCCAGGGTCTTCAAACACTTCACCCATATCACTGCTTAGCTTGGTATTTGTGTCCATGGGTGTTTCAGCTGGTTTGACACCCAACAAGCCTGCTTCTTCCAGCAAATCAGGCACATACTTCCTCTGGCACAGGTTAATACCATACTTGGATCTCACTACCTCTATCCCCAAGAAGTATTTCAGCTTACCCAAATCCTTTGTCTAAAAGTGATCTTGCATATAAGTCTCCAGCCTGTCAATACCAATGTTATCATTCCCAGTAATAACAATATCATCTACATACACCACCAACAGTATTTTTCCTCCCGAAGAGTCATGACTAAATACAGAATGGTCAACTTTGCACTGTTTCATACCAAACTTCTTTACCACCTCACTGAACCTACCAAACCATGCTCGAGGAGACTGTTTAAGCCCATATATAGCCTTCCTTAGTCTGCACACCTTACCATCCTCCCCCTGAGCAACAAACCCTGGAGGTTGCTCCATGTAGACCTCCTCGAGTAAGTCACCATGCAAAAAGGCTTTCTTGATATCAAGCTGATATAGTGGCTGCAAGAGAGATCACAACACGAACTGACCCTATCTTAGCAACCGGTGAGAAGGTCTCTGTGTAGTCAATACCATAGGTTTGGGAGTACCCTTTTGCAACTAATCGCGTTTTCAGGCGTTCAACACTACCATCAGGTAGATACTTAACCATATAAATCCATTTACAACCAACAGCTTGCTTCCTTGGAGGAAGAGTAGTGAGGTCCCAAGTATGATTATGATGAAGGGCTGAGAGTTCTTCCATGGCACGACACCACCCTAGAGAGGCAAGGGCTTCCTGGACATCTTTAGGAACAATAATTGATGATAACAAGGTAACAAACTGGCAATGGGAAGCAGAAATGTGAGTAAGAGAAACATAATTAGAAATGGAATGAAGGGTGCAAGTACGTTTATCTTTCCGCAAAGCAATGGGTAGATCAAGCTCAGATGCTAAGTGCGGGTCTGGTGCCAAATCCGTCGGCAAAGATGTAGCCGGAGTAGTAGCTGGTGCGCGTGGGCGATGTGTATACACATGACGGATAGGTGGGCATTCAACAGGTGGTGGCACCGGAGGCAAGGATTTGGTCACGACTGGAACAAAGGAAGGAGGATCGACAATGGGACGTGGAAGAGGAGGAGGTGATGAGGAGGAAGAAGCATCACCGGACCCCAAAAAGAACGGAGTAGACTCAAAGAAACTAACATCAGCACACACAAAGGACCGTCGAGAACCAGGATGGTAACACCTATACCCTTTTTGGGTCTGAGAATAGCCAAGGAAGATGCACTTGAGAGAACGGGCATCGAACTTGTCATTCCCGGGACCCAGATTATGGATGAAGCAGACACACCCAAAAACTCTCGGCGTAAGAGGGAACAGAGACAAAGTGGAAAACAAGACCTGAAACGGAAAATGACCATAAAGGATGAACGTAGGCATCCGATTAATCAGAAAGCAAGAGGTAAGCACGACATCACTCCAAAAAGGTTTGGGAACATGCATGTGATGCATTAGGGATCTTGTTGTTTCAAGGAGATGGCGATTCTTTCTCTCAGCCACCCATTTTGTTGTGGGGTGTAGGTACACGAGGTCTGATGTATAATGCTGTGTTGGTCCAGGTATTCCTGAAATGATGAGGATAAATATTCGCGGCCATTATCAGAATGAAAAACTTTGATGTGGGTACCAAATTGGTTACGAATCTTAGCATAAAATTTTTGAAAAATGGTAAACAATTCACTTCTTTCTTTCATTAAATAGAGTCACATCATCCTTGAAAAATCATCCACAAAAATGACAATATTTGTATCCATTATAAGGACCACAAACATGACAAAAATGACAAAAATGACATCATTTTATAAGGACCCCAAACATCTGAATGAACTAAAGAAAAAGGACTCGACACACGATTATCAACCCTAGAACTAAAGGGAACACGATGGTGTTTCCCAAACTGACATGACTCACAATCCAAAACAGAAAGCTGACTCATGAAACCAAGGACTTCAAGACTCTTAGCGATGGATGACCAAATCGGCAATGCCACTGGAGAGGAGAAAGAGATGACTAGAGAGCTGTTGAAGTTCTACCACCACCACCGTTAAGATAATACAGTCCACCTGCTTCATGCCCTCCACCAATCTTCATCCCCGTCTTGAGATCCTGAAAAACACACAGAAGGATAAAAGGTAATGGAGCAGTTAAGTGATTTGGTCAGCTTATTAACAGACATAAGGTTAAAAGGCAATTTAGAAACATACAGAACTGATGAGAGGGATACAGGATCTAGATCAACATTACCATCACCACAAATTGAGGATGTGGAACCATTAGCAAGGGTGACAGATTGTGATGTTGAGCAATGAGATAAGGAGGAAAACACACCTGGAGTTCCAGTCATGTGATCGGAGGCTCCAGAGTCAATGATCCAGGGATTGGGTGTAGATGCCAGACAAGCCATACCTGAGTGAGCAAAAGTCGTCGTGTTCTGCTATGATTAGATAAACCTCTCATATTCATCACGAGGAACACTCACCATCTCCTTCATCGGACCATCTGTGGATGTAGGAGGCATATAATCAAATGAATGATTCTCCTGTCTAAAGCTGGAACTTGAGTCACTGGTCATAGCATGATTGGCCCAGGTTGAGGGAGGACCATGTAGATCATAACAATAGTTGATGGTATGTCCATCCATACCACAATGAGTGCACTCCCCCTGAATCTCTACCCCCAGTACGACCACCACGATTATGAGTAGACCCACCATTGCCACTTCAGCCATACGCAGAACCACTACCACCACCACGGCCAAACTGAGCTCCCCTAGCTCCATCTCTAACACCACGGCCTCTCGATGCAGCAAAGGCAGATCTATCTGAGATATTAGAGTTCTCAGTAGATCCGATAGAAATCCTTCAGAATCGAGCAAATACCTCTTCTAGGGACGGAAGAGCTAATCCTCCTAATATCTGAGCCCGTACTGGTTCATATTCAGACTTTAGTCCCACCAAAAATCTAGTCACATCAAGCTGTTCTCTCTGTTGTTGCTGAATCTTGACATCAGAAGTGAGAGGATGATAGACATTCAACTCATTACGTATGTTCCTCATGTTGGCATAGTACTCCTCAAGACTTTGATTGCCCTGTTGCAGGTTAAAGTACTCTTGATAAAGCTGATAAACTCTGGTTGTATTGTCCTGCCCCGAATACAATTTCTTTGCATGGTCCCACACATCTTTCGTAGTATCAAGAAACATGAAGTTCACACTAATCCCGGGTTCCATACTGTTCCACAACCATGTGATGATCTGAGCATCCTCTTGCTCCCAGTCTTCATACTCGTGAGAGTCAGAGGAGGGTTTCTCCTCTCTAATGTGTTTTACCTTCTTCTTTGCCTTCAGAAAGACTTCAATGGATTTAGCCCAAGGCACATAATTCTCTCCATTTAATTTAATGGAGGTCATCTGAACATTCAGGTAGTCTGTAGGCAGCATCACACTAGGTTTATAATCATTATTATCTCCCATTACGTTATCACTGATTATGCACACTTGCTGAATTCTATTATCACTAAGACCTACACACTACACACCACTAGGTCACACCTGTCACACTGATTGCAACACCTATTGTTGCTGGAATATGTGCTCTTTACACCACAAACCCTAGATCACACCTGTCACATTGATTTCAGCACTTGTTGTTGCTGAAAAGTGTGCTCACACCACAAACCCTACTCCTTCAACTACCTGAAATCTCACCACCATATGATCATATCTCTTCCTTCAAAATGCACAAAGAAACCAACATAAACCCTAGCACGTTACTGTCCAAAACCCTAGCATATGGTCTGAAACACACTTCCTATTTAATCCATAACAGATATCATGCACTGAAATCTCTTACCTTATCACTGAAGTAACACCCATACGAGCAGGAAATTAGTCCACACATGACAGCCACTGCACACACGACAGCCACTGCACACACAACAGCCACACACGACAGCCACTACACACACAGTCTGGCCCTCTATTCTTCCTCTACTAGGAGAGGGTGATCTCAGAAATCACAGCAACCAACCACATACAACCTGACTAGAGACATAGAAACCTCCAAGGGAAGAGGGTGATCACTCCTTTTCAGCCCTTTCCCTTATCTCCAATCGAGCACAGAAAAAAAAAAAAAAAAAAAAAAAAAAAAAAAAAAAAAAACCTAGATAGGGTGCGCAGAGAATAGGAACCTAGGCAAGCAGAAATCTAGGCAGATTCAAGTGGCTCTGATACCATGTTAGAATTCAGGTCTGCCTTAGAGTTCTGCCTGTCTGAGATCAGCTACGTAGAAGAAGAAAAGGTGAAAGAGAGAGAGAGAGAGAGAGAGAGAGAGAGAGAGAAGAAAGAAGAGAGAATTCTGGTTCAAACTGAAAGAATCAACTTGACTTCTCCCAGTCGGCCAGGAAGTATTTATATTATTATTAAAACATAACGAAAAAGACCTATGTGCCCTTACTTAAGTTAAGAGCACTTGTTCCAACACAACATTACAGATCAGCAACATTAATCTAGGTATAAAGACATAAATACCCCTACGCTAACAAAAACTATGCCTAATATTTTATCACTTCCTTTAATAATGCAAAACTAAACAAGAGCAATAATGTTTTCAGGCTTTTTTGACATGAAAACAGGGGCTACACCCCATGTTCTTTTCATATGCCATGCCATGGTGCTTCTCATATTATCCATGTGTCCTCTTTTAAGTTGGAAAATTTGTGCAAAACCATTTTCATAATTTTTTGAGAGATTTAGATATTTTTTATAGTTTTTTGACAATTTTTTGAAAAAAAAATCTTACAGTTTACAATATGATTCAATTAAACCTCTTTACGATTATTACGATTATGATTTTCAGAATATTCACAATGCATCAATAGAATTAAATGTTTCTCTCTACTGATAGTGGTTTTTTCTTTATCTCATACCATTATTTGTTCATACTAAAAGTGACCTGTACAATGCATGAATTGGTGTCAATATATGAGAGTAATTAGACACATTTTCCTAATAATAAGGAAGCTGAATTAGTTGTGGGTGAATTCAAATAGCCCCTTGTTTCATGTTTTTTAATTCAAAGAAAAAAACACAGAATTTAAAAGTCATAGAGATCATACAGGAGTTGTGACATCCAGCAAAATCCAAGTTCAATCTAGAAAACTCTAGATGTTAGCACCTTACCAAATCTGGATTCAGATCTAAATGGATCCATATCTGGTCCATTTCATCCCAAACCAGATCCGACTCCTTTATTTGGCAAATGCCTTTTTTTTGTGTGTGTGAAAAGCCTTTTGTGTTGGATTAAAATAAGCTTACCCACTTTTGCTCATTCGATAACAATGTGAATACGGGCCTAGGTTTTGGTGAAGGTCATAAAAACCGAATCAGAATATTGTATCATACAAGGTTAGCATGTGCCCTTACACTAGCACGAGTAAATATGTAAATATGATATATAAAATATTATCTTTTATAGAGGTATGCCTCAAAAAGAGTAACTGATTATATTATATGCCTCAAAAAGAGACCCCATACATGTCCAGACTCGACAGTAGGGTAAGTACAAAGAAACAGCATAAACTGACCATACAAAGACAAAAAAATAAACAAGTTTAGATTACAATTGTACCCCAGGCCCCAGCATTCCCCAAATACAACATTGTGCCATTACTCCAGCCCTAGCTAAGCTGTCAACTAGAGAGTCAGCCGATCTAGGAATCCACCTGAATGAGCAGTTCGGGTTATTGCATCCCAATGATTTGGCTTCCCTAACCAGAGCTCTAAATCTCCACGGTGGTTCCTCTTCAGTGTTTTTTTTTTTATGAATATGGTTCCTCTTCAGTGTTGAGCAAAGTTATATTACATCCAGTCATTTTATCAGCACAAGCCAACTAAATATGCATACAGTATAGGTCAGATCTTGAATCGACCCACTCCACTCAATACCCCAGTTAAAATGTCCTATATGTGGTAATTAATTGAGTAGTTCATCATGAGAATATTGAGTAATTTTAAGGAGGTAGTGGAACTGGGCACACCATGTTTCATTTTACAAAGCAAATGGGACATTTAATGCTAATGCAATTGTATTTGTGTCATAGAAAGGTGCCAGTCAGCTGATTGGTAAGGTCTCCTGATGGTCATAGCAGAGACTTGGGATCGAATCCCACCTGCACCTGGATTGGGGGATGGGCAACCCCCATTGTGTAGCCCTTCAAGAGATATAAAAAAAAAATGTATTTATGTCATAGGTTTTCTATAATTTTGAAAAGGTCGTGAAGCACAACAATCAGAAAATGGAAATTGCTGGTGTGGACCCAATCCGTTTCTATGAATAACATTGATTAAAAGGAAACTCTTGTCTTACCATTCAAACCTCAAGCAACAGTACATGAGGTCCATCTAGTTGGGACCTCATGACTAGTCAATTAATTACCACATAGTTGGGAGATAATTAGATAAAGTCCATCTAGTTGGGAGATAAAACCATGACATTAACTGAGAACTTACATGACTAGTCTTATATGAAGAGACAATGGCAAGACATAATGCATGTAGTTGCCATCTCTTATGGCTCGCCCTTTTTGCACCCCCCCAACCAAAAGAAAAGATAAATGTTTCACCTATACAAGATCAACAATTCAACACCCAGAATCTGGTTCATCATGGTATGTAAAATGAAGCAAAGTCAGAAAAATACCGTAGAGAGACCGGTTAAGCCATCCTTGACTTTAGGGATGATCAAGATATGTGTGGGAGCTTGGGGAGAAATGTCCCTGAATGCAAGAACCTGTTGATACAGAACATCATGGAAGATGATGAGAAAATTCAGCTACTAAGGAATAAGAGCATCAAACTTGTTAATAAATAATAATTTTAGAAAAAGTGAAGATCAGAGAGCCATAACAATCAATAGAAAAATGTTGGAGAAAGTAAATGGAAAGCATCTGAACATTGACACCTTTCTTGGTTTTTACTCTTTCATCACATGGGTGTATGGATGAGATACATAACTTTATAAGCACATTGACATGGCTACGTTAAAATAGTCAATTAATCTTATCCCACCGTTCAACTTTTCTTTTTTTTTTTTTAGTTTGAGATGCCTAGCTTTATACACAGTGTTTCATGGACACACACAGGGATCAGAACCCAAAGCATCTCCGAGGATCTGACTTGGCAAGACAAAAAAACAAAGACTTGCAAACATATCAATAAAAAAGTACAAATTACCAAGATTGTCCATAACATTTTTATTTCAAACACTATATACCCATAAGAAATGTCTAGAGGTTTATTTTCATTCTGTGCAAGTGTACATTAGATGTTCATCCAAGTCAAAAAAAACAAGTAGATTAAGAAAAATTTCACATAGAAGTGTCTCTCAAGAATCCATGGAGTGCCAAAATGTAATGCATGTCTGACACAGATATTCCATCCACTTAGGAGAGTCAATCCAACACTCTTTATAAGCATCATGTTACAGGAGCTTGGCTATATCAAACAGAACCTGTTACTTACACTTAATTGCCTTTGATAGCATAAAGTACCTCAACCAAAAGTAAACTATTACCTTATCATCCTCATAGACAACAGTAGAAGGGATTTCTTTGTTTATAATTTTGTCGAATCTGCACAACAGAAAGAAATAATAAATATTGTTTTGACCATTATAAGAAATGATAATTATCATGTGAATATATTAAATATATCACCGTAACATTCAAACTAGCAGCTCAATCTTTTAAAATTGGGCAAATTTCTTGAAGTACCCCTATGGTTTATCTAATTGACTAACTCTACACTTACTGTTTACATATTGTCTTCGAGTACCCCTATGTTTTCTGACAATTGTCTAAAACCTCCTTGCCTTTAACACCGTTACTAGAAAGACAAAAAGGACTATTTTACCCATTATTTTCTTTCACATTTTCACAATACTTCATCAGTCTTTGGTTGCTATGTCTAATCCAAGACGGCTTATTGACCATTCACTTTCAACCAGTAGGAAGTGCCTCGCTGCCCGAAGTTTTTTCCTAAAAAATTGAATACAGGCCGGATGTAGTTCCCTTGATGTTGGCGGCTATCATATCACCGCTAGTTGTTGGCCATGGTTGAGCGTCCGTGATTGACTGCCCGCTTAAGAGTCATGCCCCATCCTCTTGAGCTATACTAGAGTGGGCCCCGTACAGATGATGTTTCAAAGAAAGCCTTCCACCGCTTTAGGCGTAGGGATTATTGCCTTTTATCCTAGTGTTGACAACTCAGACTGTGGCCTACCATATCTCATCAGGATAGGATCTAAGGAAGGCGGAGCCCTGCTTCTCCGCACTCCATAAGCATCAGTTGTAGTTTAGTCTTCTAAAAGAAGCCCAGACAGACTAGTGCATATCATATAGAGCAACATACTTTTAGCTTGATTCTTGACTCATTCCATGCTTGTGTTGAATGTTGGTTTCCGTGAAATGTCCATTTCACGGTCTCTATTCTATCAAGTCGAAGGGTGGGTCGGCAATGGCGAGGACCAGAGCTTTCAGCAAAGGCCCAAGGAAACTAGGTGTTTACAACCATAATTGCTTTGGCTACACCGATAAAGCCTTTCAAACCTGCTATGGAATGAGGACATGACACTCATTGACCTCATCGTCCTCGAACTGTTGAAAGAAGACCACGAGGCAGGGACACCCCGAACCTGTTCTTCAGTTGCCGACAACCTTCCCCCACCTACGGCGATGACAAAATTGCTCCAGTCCACCTCGATCGGAAACAACATCGAACCAGCTATCATCAAAGCCCTAGTTGACACCGGAATTGACATCACCATTGGCACGGCAAACAGCGACATACCCCTGTTGGCCTCCGACCCCAAGTTCACAAAGCAGTGGATCTACTATTGGAATCTCATCACCTATTGCTTCTTGGTCACTAAGCAAGAGGATGCTAAGAGGCAGAGTTTCTCCCATTTAACCTTGGCCCTATTCCTAGATGGTGGAAAGGTGTATGTTAGGCGGAGTTCAGTTAATCGGAAGTAGTTCATTTTCATAGCCTTCTAAGGTATAAAGAAAAGGGTAATATTGGGTTTTGAAAAACTTTTATAGGTCATGTGGGGTTACATGTGCACGGATTTTGATGGCACATAAGTAGATGCTAACGATAGGGGTAGAGCTAGTCAATTGTTAGAAAACTTAGTGGTACTCTTAAGACAATATATAAACAGTAAGGGTACAGTTTGTCAATTAGCTAAACAGTAGGGGTAGTTTAAGAAATTTGCCCTTTAAAATTCATGTTCTCTGATCAAGGAAGAAAGACCAAGAGACTTGGCAACAAATTATAGATTTATTCTACTAGTGTGGGCTAAAGAGAAAGACAAGATAATATATCCTAAAAATTAAAATTGTGGACTAAAGAGCAGAGATTAAGGGTTGCTTTGTAGATACGGGGGTTAAGATCTGATGCGAAAAATTAGATAAGATGTATACATTCATAGATGCAAGAGGAAGAAGAGAAACTGCACTTTAACAAAACATAAATAAAGGGCCTTAGAACTTAATCATAAAATTAAAATCTAAAATATTCCTAAATAACTAATTGTTTGGCATTAGGGATGGCTATAGGGTGGATTTAATGGGTGACTTACCCTACCCCCCCTATTGGAACAGATTTCACATTGCCATTAATGGGGTCTAGTCATGTTGGGTTTTAAATGATTTGATCCATCTTGGTTTCAGTTCTGGGTCTTTTTTTTTAAGTAAATAAAAATTTATTAAAATAAAAAAAAATACAAGAAAACTAGTAGTCACCTGAGAAAAGAAGAAATCAACCCTCCACCTCAAACAACCCAACCCCAAAACCGAACCAAACCAACAACTAAATTCTAAACGCCTCAGAATACAGAAACTCCTTATTCAAACCATGATAAGCTACCATAACTCCAATTAAAATTACAACTCCACTCCGGTTCTGGGTCACGTTTTACGCAACCCATCCATCAGATCCTTAGCTTCATGAAATGGTAAAAAGAATAGCTCTAATTTAAGGGTTATCTCAACTGTATGAATGTAGACCTAACCCTATTTGTTACTTGTTAGTGCAAAAGTCAAAGAGAAAGTTAAGGACTAGACTATCTCCCTTCCACCTCACTTACCCCATCATTCATTCCACTCGAGATGACAAGTGGCCCTCTAATTGGAGGTGACACTATATCTCAAGTACCATCCACCAATCCCCTTGTTTCTAATTTCCATCTTCTCTCTCCCCTTGTAGATTTCTCTAACTTCTGCACTGAAGCTTTCATCCCAAATCTCTCTCTACAATGATAACTTTCTGTAGAGAATACTGATGTGGGCCCCACTGGCCCCACTACAGTGGTCCCCACTGTGTTCGTAGGACAGCATGTGTAGTTGTTTGTTCCAGTTATAGTAGTGTCAGTTTGTTAATTCAGTTGTTATTTATTTCAGCTTTTATTTACTTTATTTATTATGTAAGTACTAAGGGCAGATGTGTCCTTTCCATTATGTACTAAACATAACCTATAAATAATAAGAAAGTGGCGGCGGCAGATCTCGAAGAATCTGTCCTTCCTTTCAACCACTTGTGTTCTCCTGTTTCTCTTCTATTCTCTCTCCTTTTCTTTTGTTTTGTAAACCTAAAACCTATTAGGATTCAAGACTGATTACAGTCTTGATCTTCTACTTGGTATCAGAGCCTATCTAGGGCTTCTCATGTGTGTCTAGTCCAGCCGACCACATGAGGACTAGCTAGGGCTGGAAGCTTTGAAGAAGTATTCGGTGGCTGAATCTTGGAGATTTTACCAGGAGAGGTTCGCAGCAGTTGAAGACTTGTCGCAGCTTGCAGAGAGTTGGTAATCAGGAAGAAGCAGCGAAGGTTAGGGTTCAGGTAACCCTAGAAGATAGTAAACCGAGGTACATAAGCAAGTTTTTTTATTGAGTTTCAGAGACTGCAATCAGTCGAGATAGGTTGGACCTATCTAGAAGTAGGGGCCGAACTGTGTTCAAGTTTGCTTCTAGGGTTTGACTTGCCAAACTATGTTTAACTCTGTTTCTAGGGTTTGACTGCTGGGCCGAACCCCTTCCCTCTCAGAGGTGATTAGTTTTTAGGGTTTCATATTGCCCTACGACAAGTCCCACTTGTGCGGACTGCTTGGAGAGTGCAACTGAGCACTTATTTCAGACCCACAGTTGAAACCCTAATTTTGCTCTCACAACAGTGGGCCCCACAGTAGTGATTTCAGAAAATAGCATCTCAGATTGACAAGCTGCCTGGTACTGTGCATGCCGATTGATTTCAGATCAGATTTGAGTTGATTCCTTGCCTATACTGTGATAGGCGATTGATTTCAGATCAGATTTGGATTGGTTTCGTATCAGTTTTCAGACCTACTTGTTTGACTCTGTTTTTTGGCATAGTGACTCTGACAGTTTGTAGCCACTGAATCTTGATCAAAGATGGAGTTTAAGGGTCAGGGAGAGAGGAGTTTTGGAAACCACAGTTATGGTAGTGTATCTGAAACCGGATTTCAGATTACAACTATGAGATTTAATGGGTCAAATTATTTGGAGTGGACTCAATCAGCCATGATGGCTATTGGAGGAAGGGGAAAATTGGGTTACCTCTTGGGAGATGTGAAAGAACCTTCCAAGGAGGACCCAACATACACCAAGTGGGTTCAAGAGAACTATTTGGTTATGGCATGACTGTGTAATTCTATGCAACCACATATCAGCCGAAATTACTTGTGGGCAAAGACGGCCAAAGAGATATGGGATGTTGTGAAAGAAACTTATTCCCAACCCCTCAATGGCCAGAGCCTATGAACTGAAGTGTGAGGTGAACAGCCTTAAACAAGGAGAGAAGCAGTTTCTGTCTACTTCTCTACCTTAAAATCCTTGTGGCATGAGATTGACCATCTAGAGACCCTTGAGTGGGAAAGTACCAAAGATGCACAGACTCACAGAAAGCAAGTCGAGACAAATAGGGTATTTGAGTTTCTGGCTGGTTTGAATTCAGAATATGACATTGTGCGACAACAGATATTGACAAGAAATAGTGTGACCCTTTCGCAAGAATACTCCCTGGTGCATAGTGAAGAGACCAGGAGGAAAGTCATGATGCAGCCTCAACCCTCTTTCCCAGCCTTGACAGCTATTAAACCTAAGCCAGGGGTGACTCAGAAAGGGACCGGAAGAAGGAAGATAAACGGGATCTGGTATGTGAACATTGCAAGAAACCCAAGCACACAAAAGATACTTGTTGGAAGCTACATCCTCACTTGGTCCCAGCAAAACTAAGAAATAAGAAGGGTAATGCTCATGTGGCCGTGAACACTGATTCAACATCCTCATCAAGCACATCCCTAGGACTTTAGCTACTGTTCGAGCTGCCCTCATACAGTTGGAAAAGGAAGTTGGGAGTTCAGCTCAGCCATCTCAGTTACCATAAGCTCATGCCACAAGTGCATTTGCACATTCAGGTACTCGAGCCTCAGCTTACTGTAATCTAAAGAGCTATACTCGAAGTAGCAAGGAAGAGAAGAGAACCACAGAACTGAAGAGAATGTCAAACTGTTCTATCCAGTCGACCAGTCCTTTATTTATAGATGAATATGGTACAAGGTACAAGAAATTACTGGGATGCCCCTGATTAGTGATGGGACACCCAGATGACTTAAATCATTAAACAGGATTAGGCCCAGGCCCATTAACACAAGCCCAGTTACAAGACAAGTTAAACATAAGAATGGGCTAATAAGAACTCTTATCAGCCGAACATCACTCTAACATTCTAACACTCCCCCTCAAGCTAAGCATGAATATCAATCATGTTTAGCTTGCCAAGTATGTCCCTGAACTTCGTTGATGCCAGCCCTTTAGTTAATACATCTGCAATCTGCATCTCTGCATCTCTGATGGAGTATAAGGCACACAAAGTTCTCCTGAAATAATTCTCTCTCTGACAAAGTGTTGATCAATTTCAATATGTTTTGTCCTGTCATGCTGCACAGGATTGTTGGCAATGTTGATAGCAGCTTTATTATCACAATACAGCTTGAAAGGACCCTCAATCTTGATACCAAGCTCATTAAGGAGAGTCCTGAGCCATAAGAGTTCAGCAACCCCGTGTGCCATAGCCCGGTATTCTGCTTCTGCACTTGATCTAGCCACAACATTCTGCTTCTTACTACACCATGTGACTAGGTTTCCTCCCAAGAATGTACAGTAACCTGAGGTTGATTTTCTGTCTCCAACGGATCCAGCCCAATCAGCATCAGTGTAGGCTTCAATTTCAAGTCTGTTGTTTTTTCTGAATAGAATTCCTTTCCCTGGGCAAGTTTTCAAGTATCTGAGGATTCTTTCCACTGCTCTCATATGAGGGGCATTTGGTGAGTGCATGAATTGACTGACAACATGCACTGCATAGGCAATATCTGGCCGAGTAAGGGATAAGTATATCAGTTTTCCTACCAACTTTTGGTACCTTTCCTTATCACAGTATTCCTCACCCATTGATTCTTGTAATCCATGGCTTGGTTCTATTGGAGTGTCAGCTGGCCTACACCCCATCATGCCTGTTTCTTCTAGGAGATCTAGCACATACTTTCTTTGACATATGTAGATTCCTTCTCTTGATCTAGCAACTTCAATTCCAAGAAAGTATCTCAGATTTCCCAGGTCTTTGATCTCAAATTCTGAAGCTAAGAACTCATTCAGCTTCTTCATCTCTTTCACATCATTTCCAGTAATCACCATATCATCCACATACACAATAGTGTTGTAAGTTTGTCATCCTGTCTCCTTGTAAACAATGTATGATCTGCACTGCTCCGAGTGTACCCTACTTTCTTCATGGCCAAACAAAGTCTCTCAAACCATGCCCGGGGAGATTGCTTCAAACCATATAATGCTTTCCTTAGTTTACATACCTTCTTTCCAACATCATATCCAGGTGGGGGTTCCATGAATACCTCTTCATGAAGATCACCATTTAGGAAGGCATTCTTCACATCCAAATGATGAAGTTCCCAAGAGAATTTTGCTGCTAGTGACAGTAGAACCCTGATTGTGTTGAGCTTTGCTACTGGGGCAAAGGTTTCCTTGTAGTCAATTCCTTCCTTTTGTGTAAATCCCTTTGCTACAAGTCTGGCCTTGTACCTCTCAATTGACCCATCTTCCCTGTGCTTTACTGTGAATACCCACTTGCACCCAACAGTGCCTTTCCCTTCTGGCAGGTCCACCAATTCCCATGTCCTTGCTTTCATTAGGGCTTTCATCTCCTCATTCATGGCTTCTTTCCACCTTGGATCAGATGCCGCCTCTGAATACCTGGAAGGGACACACACAGAGGAAAGAGCAGACACAAAGGAATGATAGGTAGGGGATAAGTGTGAGTAAGAAACATAATCGGCTATGGGATGCCGAGTGGTACAAGAACGAACAGGCTTACGGAGAGCAATAGGAAGATCCAAATCTAAATTGAGTGAATCAGAATTACCTTGGATTGCAGAGACAGATTGATCTGAGTTCAACTGGTTGCAATCATGAGGTTGAGGGGCCTTCTTCCTTCTATTGTATGTAAGTATCTCTTTTGCTTGTTTACTGGAACCTTCAAGAGCATCAGCCGAATCTGGAGAAGCAACTGGCACAGTGGAAGTCTCACTAGGTTGACCCAGAATGTTACAGCTAGTAGTAGTGTAAGGTGATGAAATGGGAACAAAAAAGAAGGGAACCTCTTCCAACCCACTACTCTCCCCGTGAAGAGGATTCTGAGAAGACTGGAAATAGGGTTGAGACTCAAAAAAGACTACATCCCTAGTGACATATTTTTTCTTGGAGACAGGATCATAACACTTATACCCCTTCTGCGTAGGAGAGTACCCCAAAAATATTCCCTTTGTAGCCTTAGGATTCAGCTTGGTCTTCTTTGGATCTTTCACATGTATGAAGCATGTACAACCAAAAACCCGTGGGGGAAGAGGAAATTCTGGAAGAGTGGGACACAAAACAGAGAAAGGGGTCTTCATACCCAGTACCTTAGATGGCATCCGATTTATCAGGTAAGATGCAGTAAGAACAGCTTGAGACCAATATTGCTTGGGCACATTGTGCTGGAAAAGAAGGGCTCGAGCTGTCTCCAATAGATGCCTGTTCTTGCGCTCAGCAACCCCATTTTGTTGAGGGGTGTAAGCACATGATGATTGATGTAACATGCCTGCATCTTCCATGAATGAGTTCATGGATCTTTCAAAGTATTCAGCTGCATTGTCTGAACGGAATTGCTTGATCTTTGTATCAAATTGTGTTTCAACCATCTTGCAAAACATCATAGTTATCCGGGGAACTTCTTCACGTCCTTTCAATAGATAAATCCAAGTGCACCGAGAATAATGGTCAATAAAACTGATAAAGTAACGGAAGCCATCAATGGAAACAATGGGTGAAGGACCCCAAACATCAGAATGAACCAAATCAAAAGGGGCTTGAATTTCATTACTAGAAATTGGATACATTGATCTACATTGTTTTGACATTTGACACACATCACAAATTAAACTCTGACTCGGAATGCCCTTACATAATTCAGGAAACAACATTGCTAAGGAAGAAAAAGACAAATGACCTAGCCTAGCATGCCACAAGTGCAACCTAGCTATTGACTCCACACTTTCCGGACTAGTAGTAGAAGCTTGCAAGGTTGAGCTGACATCTTCATCAAAATAGTAGAGGCCCCCATACTCATGACCACTCCCAATCGTTCTCCTCGTCAATCTGTCCTGGAAGACACAATGAGAAGGAAAGAAAGTTATACTGCAGTTCAAGTTTTTTGTAAGCTTTGAAACAGACAACAGATTTGATGTAAGACTAGGAACATGTAGGACTGATTTAAGAGAGAGATCCTTGCTTAGGTCAACCACCCCCTTTCCAGAGATGGTGGAGAGGGACCCATTAGCTACTCTCATCTTATCCTGGCCAGACAACAGATGATATGTGGAGAATAAGGAGGACATATGTGTCATATGGTCAGTGGCTCCGGAATCAATCACCCAAGAGGTAGAATTAATGGAACTAGATGCACTAAATGCAGAGGTTGTACCTGATTTGGCAAGAGAGGTGGAAGCTAAAGAATTGTTCTTCAGACGAGCTAATGCCCGACTGAGAACCTCTACCTCACTAGCTGTGAAGCCCAAAGTACTTGGTCCAGAGGAGTCGGCAGCCTGCCTTGCGGTGGAAGATGACACTGTCTGAATACTCTGTGAGTTGTCACTACTGTTGTTGGTGGCAAGATTCCCACTTGCTGTGTGGCCCTTATGTTGCCTTTTGTCCTTTCTCAGAGCAGCTGGCTTCAGATGAGGGTACAGGACCCAACATTTCTCCTTTGTGTGTTTCTCACCCCACAATGTGTACACTTGAGGGACTTCTTGTCTGAAAATCTATTCCCCTTAGTGGAGACTAAGGCTGAATGTTCTCCAGGTAGTTCTGTTGACTGTGTCTGGAAGTCAACTTGCATCTCTTTTCTCCTTACTTCTTCATTCCTCACTAGGTAGTAGACATGGTGAAGCTCAGGTAATTCATCTCTCCCTAGAATCTGTGACCTTATACCTTCATATACAGGGTCAAGACCCGCCAGAAACTTGAAGGCTCTGCCCTCCTCAATCTGCTTATCATGCCTCCCCTTATCATTAGCATTTTCCCAATCCAAAATCAAATGGTGGTCAAGCTCTTCCCAGAGGCCTTCCAGTGTTGCAAAGTAGGTTGCCACGGACATGTCTCCTTGCCTTAGGGCTGCAATGTCTTGGTTCAGCCTGTAGGTTCTAGCATTGTTCTTTTTCTGGCCATATGTCTTAGATACTTTCTCCCATATTTTAGCAGTTGTGGGGAAGTGATGAACAGTTCTGGCTACCCTAGGAGTCATAGAGGCCAGCAACCAAGACATGACTGTGGCATTTTCCTTGCGCCACACGGTGTATTCAGGACTACCAATTTCTGGTTGTTTCTTGTCTCCATCCAAATAGCCTGTGAGGTCACAAGAGGTAATGAACAGCATTGCTGAGACAGACCACTCTTTGAAGTTATACTCATCTAGCAGCACACTTGTAATCTGCAAGCTGTGCAGATTAGGGTTTTCCAGGTTTGAGGACCTTGTAACAAGTCTGTTATCTCTAGAGGAAACTTCACCGGATAGTGAAGACATCCTGACTTCAGTCCAAGAGTTGTTCACAGTGCTGTAGGTGGTTCTGTTTAGGCCTGGCCGAAGTGGTCACAGTGTTCACAGTGCTGGTAGAAGTGTTCACAGTTCGGGTACTGTGCAGTGCTGTTTAGGACTGGTCGAAGTAACTGAACCAGTTCACAGTGCTAGTAACTAAAGTTACTTCAGTTAGGGCTTGTTCTGCAACCTGAAGTAACTGTGCAGTGCAGTAACTGAAGTTTACAAGTAGGACTGATAACCGACCTGAAGAGAATCTGTAACTGAAGTTACCACAGTTCTGCCCAAGTCTTGCTGGGGCACGAAGCTGCAACTGTAGAGAAGGCTAAGTCTTTACCACTTGTTCTGCGCAAGTCTTGCTGGAGCACGAAGCTGCAACTGTAGAGGAAGCTCTCCCCCTTTCGACTAGTGCTAGGACTGCTGAAATCAGTCCTCAGCTAGGTTTGTCCTATACAGACCTCTCTTAGAAGCCCAATAGCTACTATTTGCTGGAGATAATCTAGTAGGACATCTACTTCTGGGTCTTACTTCCCTTGAGTCCTACAACCAAGAGAAACCCTAGGTTCGAACTTGCTTTACTCTCTTACACTCCTAGGTCTTCACTGCAGCAACCCAGAAAAGGAAGAGAGAAGATGAAAAGACGGCAAGGGAAAAGAGTGCGCTTGCTGAAACAAGGAAGGAGCTAATGCTCTGATACCATGTAATCTAAAGAGCTATACTCGAAGTAGCAAGGAAGAGAAGAGAACCACAGAACTGAAGAGAATGTCAAACTGTTCTATCCAGTCGACCAGTCCTTTATTTATAGATGAATATGGTACAAGGTACAAGAAATTACTAGGATGCCCCTGATTAGTGATGGGACACCCAGATGACTTAAATCATTAAACAGGATTAGGCCCAGGCCCATTAACACAAGCCCAGTTACAAGATAAGTTAAACATAAGAATGGGCTAATAAGAACTCTTATCAGCCGAACATCACTCTAACATTCTAACACTTACCATGCTTCAGCTCCAGGTAATAATGACCACTGTTGGGTAATAGATTCAGGTGCATCTGACCATATGACTAGCTTGCCATCTTTGTTCACTTCTTATCACTTGTCCTCTGGCCGAGATAGAGTATCCATTGTTGATGGCTCTCTTGTTCCCATTTCGGGCAAGGGGGACATCAAGCTATCGGATACTATCTCTTTATCTTCCATCTTGCATGTTCCTAAGCTTGATACTAACCTGCTTTCAGTTAGTAGTATTACCAAACACATGAACTGTTCAGTAACCTTTTTCCCTGACCGATGTGTTTTTCAGGATTTGGAGACGATGAAGGTGATTGGGACTGTCCGTGAGACGAACGGGATCTATCTGCTTGGAGAGGGTTCTCGTCGGGAGGAGTCAGTGGATAAGAAGTCTTTTGTTTCCCAATCTGTGAGTTCGGTTATGCTTTAGCATAACCGATTAGGTCATTTGTCTTTTAAGTCTTTGAAGAGTCTGTTTTCTTCTTTATTTGAGTCTGTTGAGTTATCAAAATTGAGGTGTGAGAGTTGTGAGTTTGCCAAACATTGTAGAACCTCTTATTCTTTTAGTAATAAAAGGAGTAATTCCCCTTTTGATATTGTGCATACTGATGTTTGGGGGCCATATCATATCTCTTCGATGGGTGGGTACAGATATTTTCTACTGTTTGTTGATGACCATACCCGTTTTTCTTGGGTCTATCTTATGCGTTCTCGGGATGAGGTTCCTGCTCTAACCCAAAACTTCCATCAGATGGTTCTCACTCAGTTTGGGACCAAAATCAAAGTCTTTAGATCTGATAATGCAAAGGAATACTTTGCTCAGCCATTGACCTCCTACCTTCTTAGCCTTGGAGTTATTCACCAAAGCACTTGCCCTTATACACCACAGCAGAACGGTGTTGCCGAAAAGAAGAATAGGCATATCTTGGAGGTGGCTAGAAGCATTATGTTTACCTCCAATGTACCTATTCGCTTTTGGGGTGATGCTATCCTCACGGCAGTTTATCTCATTAATCGAGCTCCTTCCCAGACGGTAGTTTATCTCATTAATCGAGTTCCTTCCCGGGTTCTTGATATGAGAACCCCCTTTTCCCTTCTATACCCAGACGAGGAGTTGTTCATTGTTCCCCTTAAAACCTTTGGTTGTACCTGTTTCATTCAGCTTCTCGAGCCTCATCATTCCAAGTTTGAACCTAAGGCCTCCAAATGCATTTTCCTTGATTATGCACAAACTCAAAAGGGATATTGCTGCTATGATCCGGTTTTAGGGAAACGGTTTGTCTCCATGGATGTCACCTTCTTTGAGGAGACACCCTATTATCCTAGGGTTTCTCCTCAGGGGGAGAGCAGTGAGAGTGGGGCTGTTTTGAGTTTCTTTCCTCAGGGGGAGAGCAGTGAGAGTGGAAGTGGGGCTGGTAGAAGTGGGGCTGTTTTGAGTGGGGTTGTTCCTTTACCTATTCCACTGGATAATGAAGGCTATAGTGGTGAGGGTGGTGAAAGGGAGCCGGAGTTGAGAGTCTATCACAGGCGATGCAGGCAGGTTGATCCTAGTCATCGGCAGTCCCGGCCAGCTCCAATTCCTTTCGCGGCTCCAGATCCAGAGCCTACTAAGATACCTCTCATTGTTGCCACTTCCCCTCTTGTGGATGACCTTGATTTCCCTATTGCCATTCGCAAAGGGAAACGACATTGCACCACCTCTACAGCTCACAGCATCTCACAGTTCTTATCCTATGATCGTTTGTCTCCATCTTACCGGTCCTGTCTCACTTCCATTGCCGATGTTCCTATTCCAAGAACAATGCAAGAAGCCTTATCAGTTCCAGAATGGAAAGATGCAATGCAAGTCGAATGGATGCCCTATTGAAAAATAATACTTGGGCACTGGTTGACCCACCAAAAGGAAAGAAACCGGTGGGATGCAGATGGGTGTTCACTGTGAAGCATAATGTTGATGGCTCTATTGAAAGGTACAAAGCCCGACTGGTTGCAAAGGGTTTCACTCAGACTTATGGTATAGACTACTTGGAGACCTTTGCCCCAGTAGCCAAGATGACCACCATCCGAGTCCTGTTATCCCTTGCAGCAAATCATTCTTGGTCCCTGTTTCAAATGGATGTTAAAAATACCTTTCTGAATGGAGACTTACAGGAAGAGGTTTACATGCAGTTGCCTCCTGGATTCTATGATATAGAGACAGGTAAGAAGGTTTGCCGACTGAACAAGGCATTGTATGGTTTGAATCAGTCACCTAGAGCTTGGTTTGATAGGTTCAGATTAGCCCTTGGAAAGTTTGGTTATGTACAGGCCCAGTCAGATCATACACTATTCATCAAAAGGGTGGAGTCCTCTCTGACACTACTTGCAGTATATGTTGATGATATTGTGGTGACAGAAAATGACAGTCATGAGATTGAGTCCCTCAAACAGCTCCTTCATCAAGAGTTTGAGGTGAAAGATCTTGGTGCACTACGGTACTTTTTGGGTATTGAGGTTGCTAGATCCAAGCAGGGGATTTTTATCTCTCAGAGAAAATATGTTCTAGATCTGTAAGCGGAAACTGGAAAGTTGGGTGTTAAGCCGGCTGATACACCCATCGAACAAAATCACAAGATTAGTGCAGAGGGAGGGGAGCCTCTTGAAGACAAAGTTATGTTCCAGCGGTTGGTTGGAAAGCTCCTATATCTCTGCCTCACTCGGCCGGATATCAGTTATGCAGTTAGTGTTGTTAGCCAATACATGCACTCCCCTAGAACTTCTCATCTTCTTGCGGCAGAGAGAATATTAGCATACTTGAAGAGATGCCCGGGTAGAGGTATACTGCTCAAGAACAATAATCACATGAGGGTGAAAATCTATATAGATGCCGATTGGGCTGGGAGTGTTGATGACAGAAGGTCTACCTCTGGATATTGTGCCCTTGTGGGAGGTAAACTTGTCTCTTGGAGGAGTAAGAAGCAGAGTGTTGTTTCCCACTCTAGTGCTGAAGTGGAATACAGGTCAATGGCTAATGGAGTGGCTGAAATCTTGTGGTTGAGGTCACTACTTGAAGAGTTGGGCATTGACTATGAAAAACCCTTAATGTTGTATTGTGATAATCAGACAGCTATTAATATAGCCCACAACCCAATGCAGCATGACAAAACTAAACATATCAAAGTTGATCGACATTTTGTGCGAGAAGGGTCACATCACAAGAAGTGTGTCTTTCGTACATCACATCTAATATGTAGCTCGCGGATATCCTCACCAAGGTTGTACCAAGGAAGAAGTTAGAGACAGACCTATCCAAGTTGGGAATGATAGATATCTACTCCCAACTTGAGGGGGAGTGTAGAGAACACTGATGTGGGCCCCACTGGCCCCACTGCAGTGGTCCCCACTGTGTTCGTAGGACAGCATGTGTAGTTTGTTCCAGTTATAGTAGTGTCAGTTTGTTAATTCAGTTGTTATTTATTTCAGCTTTTATTTACTTTATTTATTATGTAAGTACTAAGGGCAAATGTGTCCTTTCCATTATGTACTAACCATAACCTATAAATAATAAGAAAGTGGCGGCGGCAAATCTCGAAGAACCTGTCCTTCCTTTCAACCACATGTGTTCTCCTGTTTCTCTTCTATTCTCTCTCCTTTTCTCTCCTTTTTTTCTGTTTTGTAAACCTAAAACCTATTAGGATTCAAGACTGGTTACAGTCTTGATCTTCTACTCTTTCCTCTCCAACTCCCTAGATCTAGACCTCCCTCTTCCCAATATGGCAATATCTTACTTGCTATTAATGTCTTACTTTTGTGATCTCTCCATCTCTTGCATTTCTTCCTTGTCTATCTCTCACAAACAAAGACCCTTCTACTATGGTTAGTAGACAGTACAGAATCAAGCATCGTATCAGTTTCATGATTTTCACACAGAATAGATTTGGTATTTCAAACCTTCAAAATTTATCGGGATGGGACGGGTTAGGGTTGATTGTAGAAACTTGAGTAGGTGGGTCAGAGCAACCCCGTCCATACCATACCCAACTTAGAACTTACCGGGTTGGCAAACCAAAGGTGGTATGTTGCATACCACCTATGTTTCCACCAATAGCAGAGCAACAATGACCATGTCATGGCCAGGTATGAAAAATTTCTATTCTGTCCCCACACCCAAAGAAAATGAAAATTGATATGTTTCCACCATACATGTTGCAACAGACCAGCACAAATGGATATCTCTTTTAATCAATGACTAGTTGATGATCCCATAATCAGTAAGGGGAAACTTATATGTAGGTATCTTATTTGAGACCCACCATCCAAAAGGTAAGTTTTGAAACATTTAGGTTGAGTTTTTTTTTTTTGATTTAAGACACTAAATTAGGTAAATGTTCTGAAATTCTAAATGTATAATAAACATTAGAGAAAGTTGAATCGGATCAAATAAAAAATCGTATGGTAAATTATAAGATTATTTTTGTTTTTTACAAACTTGTGGAAAAAAAAACTAAAAATTGAAACACTAAAATCAATATATATATATATATACAGAAATGAATTTACTCTATTTTTAATCCATATCTACTATATATGTACCTAAATCAATAGAGTTTACTACTTATACACTAAAATCCTAAGATGATAGAGTTTGACTTGCAGATGATGGAAAATAAAATCAGTATGGTTTTCATAAAGTCTTAAATAAAATCAAGGTGGAAAGGGCATTGTATGCAAGCTACATTAAGCTTATGATATGGTAGATTGGGGATTTTTTATTGAAGTCTCGAGGAGATGTGGGTTCAGTGAAAGATGGTGTAACCGTGTAAGTGGGTGAAGGGGTGTTTACAGACTTGTCATTTCTTAGTTGTTAGTGAATGGGGTGGTCAAAGGATTTTTTGGAGCCTTAAGAGGAGTTAGACAAGGTGACTCGTTATCTCCTTTTCTCTTTACTATAATAGCGGAGGTGTTTGGTAGATTGATTTTGAAAGCAGATGAAATGAGTCTAATAAGAGGATGGAGAGTAGGAAGGGATAGGGTAGTGGTAACACACCTACATTTTTCAAATGATATAATAATCTTTTGTGAGAATAAGGGAGATGAAGGAACTAGTAACTTAAGGATGTTAGTTAATTTGTTTGAGCGAGTGACAAGTTTAAAGATCAATCTCAACAAAAGTGTAGTGGCTGGAGTTAACTAGAGCAAGAAGTGATTGAGATGTGGGCAAGGGAACTAGGATGTTTAACAAGTAATTAGCATTTGAAATATTTAGGACTTCCACTAGGTGCAAACCCTAGATCCCATGACTTTTGGGCCCCATTAATGGAGAGATTTGAAAGGAAGATAGCAGGATGAAAAAGGAATTACATCTCTTTGGAAGGGAGGATCACACTAATCAAGTCTACTTTAGCAAACCTCCCTATTTATTACCACTCGGTTTTTAGCATGCATGTGGTTATTGCTAAAAAATTAGAAAAGATAATGAGGAATATTCTATGGGAATCGGGAAAGGGTCTCTTTCCCTTCTTTGTATACCCTCTCTTCTTTCAAGGGTAAACCAATCTCTGAATTTTTAATTCCTTCTCCTTTACTCTATGGGTACGGTTGGAATTTGGGATTCCACAAAAATGTTAGCGATTCTCAGTTGAATATGGTGTGAAACCTTTTGCAAATGTTGGATGGGATCCTTTTAGATGTGAGTAAACAAGTTAGTAGAGTCTAGACCTCTCACCCTTCAGGTGTATTTAGTTGTCCTTCCTTCTTTAAATCTTTGTCATCCTCTAATTTTACTGGCTCTCCATTACCGGTTAAAGAAGTGTGGTGCCGCCCTATTCCTCCTAAAGTGAGTGCTTTCAGCTGGGAAGTCTTTCACAGTGCAATTAACACGTGTGATTTGTTACAGAGAAAGAGACCCGGTTGGTGTCTCTCCCCGAACCGGTGTTATCTATGTGAGTCAAATGGTGAGACTGCATATCATTTGCTTATTTATTGTCCTTATGCTAAATGCTAAATATAATATATATATTATATAAATTATAACTATACAATAATATATAGTACATAAATTATATAATATATAATATATTATATAAATTATAATTATATAATAATATAAGTATATGATATATTAATAAAATAAACAATTGTTTTCAATTTTATTTAATTATTGTATATATAAACAATTGTATACATCAAAATTCATATAAGATAAAAATTTAAAGATTTTTTTTTCATTTTTTTAAATAAATAGCTTTGGCCCGGTCCACTGCCTGGCCTGGCCTAAGACTCGACCCATGAGCCAGCCCGGCCTATGGCCCGTGCGGGCTCAGGCCGTGGTCCGTGCCAGGCCGCCCCCCCAAAATATCCCATGGGAGGGAGGCACGGCCCGGCCAGCACTTTGCGCTAGCCACACGCGAGTCGTGCCATGTTGGCCTAACACGACCCATTTTACACCTCTAGGCAAGGATACTGTGGAGATGCACAAGTGCAGTCGTGCTTTGGTCTCTATGGAAGGAAAGAAATCTAAGGATATTTGAAGGAAGAAAAAGGAGCAGAGGAGCATTGATAGATGGAGTTACAGCCAAAGTGGTCCTTTGGGTTAAATCTTTGAAACTGTTATAAGGAGATAGAGAACACTTGCAGCACTACCTTCTTCCAAGAAGAAAACTATAAGGGATTGGCTTCCCCGGGAATATGGGTTATTAAAATGAATTTTGATGGAAGTAGTCTTGGTAACCCAGGCCTTCTAGTATAGGAGGGGTGTACAAAAAGAACAAGCTCCGTGGTTCTTCAAAGAAGAGATCAAGGAAGTTAAAAGGTTTGTAGATGGTATGCAAGTGGATTTTCAATGGATCCCAAGAGCAGCTAACAAGCAGATCAAATAGCAAAACAAAGGGTGCACAAGGAAACCTGTTTCTAGGCTTAGTTATAATTGCAAAAGTAAAATCGGGTGGTTTTTAATATTTAATTTTTAGGGGTAACTGAGGCTACCCTTGGTGTAACTCTTTTTAATTCTTAATAAAATTTATGTTATTCATCAAAAAATTTGAAATTGAAACCCTTGGGATTCATTATTCAAACTGTGAACCATATCGCAAATCATATGATTTTTTTATGTTTTTTATCGGCACCAAATCACAAGATTTTGACAATTAAACTTAAATAACCCACTTTATCTAGAAGAATGGGACCTCATTGTTTGGTCATAGGTCAATGCATCAACCACACAATTTGCTTATCCATGGACCCAGTGAAAAGTTGCTTTAAATGCCCTTGCTAATGATATTCCTTCATTGCATTTGGTACATGTGTTTTTAATTATATCATGGGTTAAATCTTATCATTCCATCTAATTTTTTCTTCAGGGTCTTTACACAATGTCATCCATCAAATATACAATTTTGAAGGCTTTTCCAAAAGTTAATTTTAGGCCTTGTGAACATGCCCTATGGAATACAGTAATATTTGCTCTATTTCTAGGGAGTTAGGAAGGAAAGGAAATGGGAAAATTTTAGCCAGATCAGTTCAAAGGATTTGTGAAGATATTAATTCACATCTTATGAGTAAGAATGTTATGCTAAAGGATTTTAATAGGCCCAAACGAGTAGGGGAGTCAATGGACCGGTTTTGGGTTGGACTCCATCCAAATCAAAATCCATTTGGACGGATTGGATGGACCAATAAGACATTGAATTTGGATGGACTGGACGGACCAATATTATTGGATTGGACCTGGTCCATCCATAATGAATTTATATTGGATTGAGCCAATTTCTGGTCCATTGATAGAAGATTAGAACATAGGTGTCAATGGACCAGGTTTGAGTTGAGACCAATCTAAATTAACAGGAATTTGAACAGATTGAACAGTCTCTGGACCGGTCCAAAATGGTCCAAAATATTCATTGGACTGGATTGGACCAGGTCCATTTGTAATGGACTCACATTGGACTGGACCGGATTGGACCAAATCCAGTCCAACTGACACCCCTACAAACAAGTGGAAGGAGGGGGCATTACTGGGTATAAAGGTAAAACCTGAGGCTGGCAAGCATGAAGATGGGGGTTCAAATCTGAGTAACCACTTTGTGCCAATAAAATGCAAAAGGTTAGGTATGTAACTATGTATACAGAACGTCCCTCCCAAGACCCCAGATAGCCGGAACCAACATAAAGGAAATACATTAGAGATAATAGAACAAACTAAAGAGTCACTACCCAATATCAACACCCAATTTTTTGTTATGTAATCTAAACCTTATTGTCTATACATCTTCACCATTTCTCCAAAAGAAATTCACACAATAAACTTACATCCTAAACCTACGCTTCTAGATACTTCAAAAGTCAAAACTGCATTTTGCAAACCAGTTCTGAGACCCCAAATTTATCTTACACCATCCAATCACTTCAAAAAAAAAACGAAAGAAAAAAAATAACACACTTCTCAAGGATCATTCAGTATCTCCTTGACAAAATTCAATCAAACACAACCACTTCTCTCTTGGGCCTTAAAGGCCCATAGAAAAATGTCTTGCTAAGCCCATTTCCAAAGCAAAAGGATATGAGACCTACAAACATGATCGGACCACAGTCACCACACTTTCAACCTTACTAACCCATTAGCAGATAGTTCCATTAAGTCGAGACTAGAAATAACGAGAGCTGTGTTGTGTTTCTGCATGTAAGGAGTGAGAAGAATTACCATGCACATCAACTTGCAAAATGTGCGATGAGGATGAGTTAAACCCAGAGAAAAAGTGGGAAGGAAGACCTTTTCAACCAAAAGAAAAAATGGGGGGGGGGGGGGAACCAAGTCTGATAAATTCTGCTAAATTAAATCACAAGAGAAATGTATCACATTATAAAAGTTGTAGATAATATAATAATCAAGAGAAGGAAATATCAATTACAGATTGCAGTAAAAGGAAGTGACGAGTCACTGGCACATCAAGATAAAAGAGAACAATAAAGAAACAGAACAAACAGAAAGAGTAACATCTAATATGACGATCGCTTACATGGTTGGAGAATCAGAAGGAACAGCCGCAAGGGCAGCTTCTTTCTCAGAAGCCATGGATGGAAGGGCGGACAAGTGAGACCCTAAAATGCCAAGTCTGATAATGGGGCGCGTTTTATCTTCTCTGCAACCACGCCCCGACATGTTTTCATTTTTTCTTCCCCGTGTGAGATGCTATTTCCAATCCCCCACTTGTGCACGGACATGTCACATCGAGGAACGAGATCCACGGTGTCTAAGGCAACCGTGTTAACTACGGTTAGATCAAGCCGTAAAACTAGCAATGTTCTCAGACTAATCTCGGAATCTCGATATTGACCAACCCCGTATTTTGTATATGTTATATAGACCAGCGGGCCTGCGGGGGCCCGTGACGTTTTAAATAATTAAATCTTTATTTTAATAAATTTATTATAAAAATATTTTACTAAGTTAATAATTTAGTAATTTGAATTAATTATATTAATATTTTTCAATATAAATAATAAATTATTGTTAATTACTTAATAAAATAATTATTTTTTCCATATTATTTGTTTGCGTTCTATTTTATTTATTTTATTTTCTCAATGATTAAATGTTTCAATTTTTTGTAAATATCACTTAAATATATAAAATACTTAAATATTATTAAATATATAAAGTTAGGTTATAGTCATAATTAAAATAATCTATAGTTAACTTTTTTAGTCATAATTAAATTGATCTAAGCCCAAACTTAAGGTTTAGTGCATTTTTTAATTGTTAATAAGTTTCGTTAATATTTATTGGTTTTAAGTGGAAGTTTAGTGCATTTTTTAATTAATGATTTTTAAATAATATTTTTATTTTTGTTATTTTATGCTTAATTGTTTAACCTCAACCTATTTATATTATTTGATTTTATTATGTTGTATTGCTATTCCCATTCTCTCTCTCTCTCTCTCTCTCTCTCTCTCTCTCTCTCTCTCTCTCTCTCTCTCTCCCTATATATAGCTTATTAAACTAAACAAAATAGACAATGATTACTTTTTTCTACAAGGCCACTTTTGTCATGTAATTAGTTCTCTATTAGTAATTAGTTGATTTAAGAAACCATGTTAGGATATATTTGTACACTAGCAAGGTAGTGTGATAATAAACAATTAAAATCTAAATTAATATATAAATTACCTTAACCACATATAACCAGGGGTGTAAACAAATTGAGCTTTTCATGAGCTATTCAATCTTGACTCATGAAAAGCTCAATTTGACTTGATTTAAATCGAGCTTTGAGCCAAGCTTGAGTCCACTAAAGCTCGGCTCATGAGGCTCACGAAACTATATATATATATAATATTTTTTATTATATACATACATACATACATACATACATATTTATATATATAATCTTTTTATTTTTTATATGTATGATAATAAATAACCTTTATATGTTTAATTTTTATTTTTTATTGGAAGTTGGCTCATAGTCAAGTTCGAGTTGAGCAGAGCTCGAACTTGCAAGTTTTGAGTCGAGCCAAATTCGACCTTAAGTCTCTAGCTTGAATATAACATTGCTTTGGTGAGATTAGCTCAAATTCAAATAGCCATGTATTCGGCTCAAGTGAGCTCGAATCCACCACTACATATAAGTACAATTAATCTAAGTTTTTTTTTTCTTCAATATAAATTACATTAGCATAACCAATTAAGCTACATTAATTAAACTAACCTAGTGGAGACCCCATGCAATTGCATGGGCTTTCTTAACCAAAATCCAAGTTGAAGGACCCTTGTGACATTTTCAATTGGGCTAAACCAAAGTGATTACAACCCAAGTGTTATTTTTGGGTTATGAATTGTTAGATAAGCTTGTATTAGTTTTCTATTAATGTTTAATCATTTTTATTATAATTAAATAAATTGTTGGTAATTTTTATTATTCAAAATTGAATTTAAATGGGTTTAAATATTTATTAATTATTGTTAGATAAATTTGTTTCAATTTTTACTAATTTTATTATATTTTGTTATTTTTCATTTATTTTAAGTGGATTTAAATATATGTACAATCTCCATCCTCGTCCCCAATTTCAAAGTAAATCCCCATCCCCATATGTGATCCCTGTCGAGGAGAAAAATGAACCTCCATCCCCTAAGGACCCGAATTCATAAATTCTTTTTCTTTTTGAATTTAAAAGCTTGCTTTCGGAAAAAAAAAAGTATTTACTTAAAATAAAGAAAAATCCAGTAACTTAAATTGGTTTAGCATTTATCATCATTAATCACCAAGATGAAATAGAAATTTGTGCAATACATAGTGGCATTATTGTAATTAAACAAACAGATTCACTTCCCATCGTTGTCTTTGTCCTCCATCAGGTATTACAGTTATTCCTTGTCCTCATCATAGTCTCTGCAAGAACAGTCCCCATCCATGATCCCAATCAAGTCGAGGAGGCTAGATACCCAATGGGCATCATAACTAACTAAAATAAGTTAGTGTTATATTTATTAAGTTAGTTTGGTTTTGTTAGTTAATTTAATTTGACTAAGTTAATATTGATTAAATTAGATTTATCATGTTAGGTCAATTAAGCTAAATTTAATAAATTGACTAATTTACCTAATTGAATTATGTTGAACCAATTTACTTAATTGAATTATGATAAGTAAACTATGTCAACCTAATATGATAATTAGTTTTGGATACATTACATTTATTTAAAAATAATTAATATAAGAGAAAGGGAAAGGGAGAGAAGGAATGGATTGATGTGGAGAGAGAGATAGGTTATATAGTCTATTAGGGGTGTGAAGTGTATTTAGGAGATGTTTGAGGGAAAAGGATTAGGTAGGAAAGAAAGTATATGAAAAAATTTAGGAGGGGAAGATGTTTTAAGAGGGGTGGTTCAATGATATCACATCATTGACAAGACAATTAAAATATAAGATAAGAAAATAGAAAAGAGAGGTGTTAACATGACATCTAGGAGGAGGATAGGAAGGGGAAAGGAAAAAAGAATAGAGAGAGAGATAGGTAGGGAGAAAATAGGCTTAACAACAAACCATCTAAAAGACAAAATAAGCAATAAAAGGGAGAAGAATCTTAACTTATAAATACAGGGTACCAACATTAGCACTCATAAGAAAACCTAGTTCACTACAAGCACAACAATTTCCCCTCTTATTTATTTTAGCAACCCAAGTAGTCAAGCACCCATCTCAATAGTGTGAATTACAATAAGTAGCCTAAGGGAAGGTTGAATGTTTCTTACATTGTATTAGCAAAACTTGGGACAAGACTTGGGTTCCCCTATCAAGAACGTACCAATATACCCCTTAAAAATAATCAAATCAAAAGACACATGGTGGACTCTTCAATATACTCTCAAAAGAGGTGTTGACCTTGTGGACTCCATGGTTGCAATGGGCAAGTCCCCAAAAGTCTAGAAATGGTTGTGCTTGTCGATCAGAGAGAAAATAGAAGGGGGGATAAAGAGGAGAGGAAGAGAAAGAGGGGGAAGAGTCGGTCTAGCCAAGCAACACAACAAGAAGGTCATGTCTCTCCCTAGGGAGCTTTGAGACTTCTTTATTTATCAGCCAAATAAAAAATCACATAACATAAAAAAAAAAAAAAAAACTTTCCCCAAAGCGAAAAAAGTGTGTGATTTGATGAGATATCGGACAAAAATGTTACAAGTAGGATTGCACCACGTGTCACTGTAGAGATCTCGAGATCTAGCTTCCTGCCCTTATCCTCGGGGCCCGCATGTAGAACAAGCTCAACTACAACACTACCTCTGGAAATAGCGCTGCAAGTCGGGTCAGGTTGAGGCCAACCCTACTCCAACCCTAAGTTCTAAACCCCAACCCTAACCCTAACTAAATTCCTGCAACCCTAATCCAACCCAACCTTCTTCCCATTCCTTAAAACCTCATAGAATTTATCGATTTTAGATCTTAACTCAACTTTCACTATGTATATTAATCCTATATTTCGATAGTATTTGTTTGTTGATGTTTTTTTTTTTTTGTTCTTTTAGTGCAAAATTCAGAAAAACAAGTGTAAAAAATGACTAGTTTATTATGAGTTATGACTTACGATAAATCTTTCTTGGGCGACAAACAACATAGAGGAGATAAAGAACAAAATTTTCAAAAAACATAAAATAATGTTATTAAGGTTTTAATCTTTATGATTAAGATTAAGTGAAGTAATTATCTTAAAAGAAATACATGATACTATGTGATGGGGGCTATACAAATATCATACATCTAAGCAAATCAATGTATATTATATTTTACATATAACATATATTTATATATTACATGTACTATAGAGTCGGGTTCGGGTTGGGTTGGATTGGCTAAGGGGTCAACCCTAACCCAACCCGAAGTAAAATTAGGTTCATGAATTTCAACCCTAACCCAAAAATCAACCCAACCCAATTGGGTTAGGGTTGGGTTTGGGCCAACTCGGCCCAAGTTGCAGCCTTATCTGGAAACCTCTCATTAGGGGTGTCAATTGGACTAGATTTGGTCCAATCCGGTCTCGTCCAGTGTGAGTCTTACAAATGGACTTGGTCCAATCCAGTCCAATGAATATTTTGGACCGGTCCAAAGATTGTTCAATGTGTTCAAATTCCTATTAATTTAGACTGGTTTCAACTCAAACCTGGTCCATTGACAACTATGTTCTTATCTTCTACCAATGGATCAGATATTGGTTCAATCCAATATAAATTCATTATGGACAGACTAGGTCCAATCCAATATGTCATATTGGTCCGTCCAAATTCAATATGTCTTGTTGGTACACCCCTACCTCTCATGCCTTAGGCATTTGTTTGGGGTATTGATGCATCAGTGTATCATTGTAGGTTTTTTATGTGTTGTATTACAGTGTTGTGGCACTTGTAGAAGCATTGTAGACTTATGTTTTGCAATGCTGCAGTGCTTTAGCAGCATGGGCCATTGTGCTAACATGCCAATTTATAGGACACTAACACTAGTGTTTGAAGCCCTATGGTCATTTAATTGATGTAAGTTCATATGCTTACATTAGCCCTTCTGTTTATTGACAAAAGTATCTTTGTCAATAAGCACAGTCTCTGTGTGCACGTTTCCGAATAGAAAAGGGTTTAGTTATTTTGTAATTTGCTCAATCTAAGGTCTTACTTATTGATATAAGTATTTCTGTCAATAAACAATGTGTAATTTGTTAAGCGATTTGAGCATTCTTGTTATGCTTATTTATGATTTGCTTGTAATGTTTTTTATAGTCACATTGGGGTCATTGTTATGTAATGTGTGGTGTGATTTGAGGAATCCCTATTAAGGGAGGGTGAACATGTCTAGTTTATGGGGTAAGTAAAGGAGGTGTTAACTATCTTTCTTCATGACGAGGTAGCTCCTCACTAGTGATAGTTTGATATGCTTTTATAATGTTTTCAAAATGTGTTGGTACATTCCTTCGATTAATGTACTCGTAGTGGCACAAAATGTAATGTAAATATGTAATTTTATCAATCACTTGGTGTTTGAGCAATGGACACTAATGTGTGGTAACTTAGTGAATATATATGTGGATATGAATGTTTACATAGCTATTGTGTCGGACATTCATGCTGTGTTGGATATGTATGGCTTTTATAGATTCTTTATTTATGTCCCGAATCTAGTGTAATACGAAAGTGATGTAACTTGCAGTGTAAATGTTGAATCATTTTACACAATACTTTAAGGAAAAAAAGTATATCCTTTTGTGGAATAATGTGTTTATCTACTGAAGAATCAAATTTTTGGTTTAAGTATCAGTTTTTTGGTTAAGTATCTCATCATTTGGTATGCTTTTAAGTGGTTTATGGCTCAAGTTGAAATGGAGAACTTTGGCTGCCAAGCTGAGTCAAACTGGGCAAGCTAGGTGGCGAGCTGACTATAGTGCCAAACTGCCTATGAAGTGCCGAGCTGACCAGGTGGCGAGTTGCCTGTGAGGTGCCGAGTTGCCTATGAGGTGCTGGGCTGACCAGGTGTTGAGTTGCCTATGAGGTGTCGGCTAACCAAAGGGCCGAGCTGCCTGGTGGCGAGCTGAATTGATGAGGTTTGTTGCTTTTTAGAGACCTGCAAAGAACCAAATGTCAGAGGACCCAGGGTCGCTAACCCGGCAAGCTCGCTCCAATGCTTAAGTCAGTATTCTCATAGTAAACTGCGAGTTAAAAATCACAAAGTCTGAGAGCTAGAATTTACTTACTTGCTTACTTGCCCTCTTGTTGTCGTTAGGGTTGGTGCCTTTATATAGGCCTTGCTCACGTACCACCCCTGAGATCTCTAGGAGATCGTGTCTAACTGATCCGAGATCCTCGGAGATAACTGCCATGCACGTTGACCATTTTCCGGAACGAAGGCCAACCTCCAAGGATCGCGGGTATGCATGCCGAATTTGTCAGTGATCACGTTTCGCAGGTCGCCAGATTGGACACCATCAACTTGACAAGTTGTTGCCTGAGTGGTTCCGGATGTCACCTAGTTATTCTGAGGTGCCATCTGTTACAATGTCATTAGAGGGCCAAATTGAATTTTATCACCGACATAAGTCTCTATTAAGAAACGAATATGCCTTTTATGGTGTCTTTGCGGTTTGTAAAGGGTTTGGGTTTTGTGATATATGAAACTTACAGCTGCATAAGGTTTGTTTGAATTGGATTTGCCTCTATCTTATGTGTGACCCCTATAGAATTTTGCGTCGTGTGGGACCAAAGATTGCATAGGGCTTATTGAAAATGGATATGCCTCTATGGTGCCTTTCGAGGGTCTGTAGTGTTATGCGTTGTGTGAGACCTCTAATTGCCTTTCGAGGGTCTGTAGTAGCAAAGTCTAAAGGTTGGGTAGGTGGGCCACAGTAAGGCGTTGGGTAATCCATACTTTTTTGTATTGATGATAGACATACTATGCATACTTGTGCAAATATCATAGATTTCAAATTGAACTATAAGTCTATAACATATTTTCCTCACTTGTATAACGTAGGGGCCTCCTTAGGTGGCTTCTTTCAAATTCACTTTGGTCTTCTCTAGCTATAGAAAATATCGTTTTGTTTTTATTTGTAGGAAATGTCGTTTACCTATACAAAGGTCCAACACTAAAACTATCTGAGCTATTATATGGCCTTTAACAGAAAACCTTTTAACAAGATACTATGACAAAATCCAAATGACTACTTGATTGGCCAAGAGTATGATGGTTGTTAATTACAAGGTTTTAAAAGGTTAGAAGCATAGTTGAGGCGGTGAGACATGAGCCTTAAAGCTTAAGAGTAAAATTAATTAAAGTTTATAAATTAATAAAAACAACATATAATATACCAATGATAGAATGTATAAATATATATAAAACAAAATATTATAAGCAATAATTGTTAGCATTTAAGCATTAAATAAAATAATAAATAATCAACTAACTATAAACATTTTACGTTTCATGTTTCAAAATGCAAATTTCTCAGATAATTCAAGTAACCAATTTAGAAGAAAAGAAGCATATGAAGAATCATCCATATAATTGGATATTAGATTTATTGTCATTCAATAGTTTAGAAGAAAGAAAAAAACCTAACCAATAAAAAGAAAATAAATCCACTAGGAAAATAAATGACAAAAATAACAAATTTGGGATGCTATATTTAGAATAATTATAACAAAAAACTCATTTGATATATCCAAGAGAAGCTAAGAAATTGATTGGCCCTTTTGCATTGAATTCTCCTAAAACACTAGGGTTGTGTTTGGTTTGAAGGAAAAGGTAGGGAAAAGCTTATTGGAGTGCTTATTCCAATATATTTTTCCTATTGTTTTTCTTTTATACTCTTTTTATTTGTTTGGTGTAATTATTGGAGTTCTTATTCCATATATTTTTAACTACGAAAAATGCATACATATATATATATATATATATATTTTGCATTAAATCACTAAATAATTATTGATGCTTGAGGCTTACACCTTTTTATGCCTCAAGTTATGCTTAACGCCTTGAGTACAAATTATAATTAAGACAATATTATGTTCTCCATGAACACAAATTATAGTTAATTACAAATAAATTAAAATAACAATATTTTTAAAATAATAAAATTTATTAAATTTAAATAAAATTTAGTAAAAATTATTACTAATTTATTGGTTTAAAAATGTTAATTTAAAGTTCTTTTAAAATTAATAGAAATTAAAAAAAATTATGAATATCAGATAAATTTATTAATACAATTATAAAAATAGAACTAATAATGAAAATAATATTTAGTAAATTTCAATACAAGTTAAAATTAACAAAGAATAAAAGCATACGAAATTTGTCATCTCATTTGGATGCACTGCATTGCAGTCAAACTAGTTAAACACAATGCAAATAATAATAATAATAATAATAATAATAATAATAGTAATAATTGAGTTAGATTTTAATTTTG